>NC_084600.1:39629381-39689381 GCF_033807715.1 Cololabis saira
ACATTTTAACTAGAAATAAGACAAATATTCTTGTTTTAAGATTGTGAGTTTTTGCAGTGATCCATGTTACTTATCCTGTGAAGGACAGGAGTCATATTGATAAGTTCAGAAAAGTGTTTTTTATTGTTGTGTTTTGATGTATTTGATGTAAGCCCAGTGGATATTTAAAGCTTACAGAAGGCTGCATTTAACTGCTGCTATGTCATTCCTGCAGTATTTCTGCAGGTGTTTTGGTCACTGCTATTTTATATTATTTGTAATCAGCACAAATTATCTGTCCCCATATGATAAAATCCACATCCGCCCTGATTTTATTTTTACAACTCGAGTACTGCCTATAGTTACCATGACAACAAAGTATTAGATTACCTCTGCCTTCTTACGCCTCAGGGGCGACACATTTTCTACAATCTAGTAAATCAAACGAAGCCTCCTGGTGTCTCCCCGTCCGGCCGCAGAGCTAACAGCTCCCACTGTGGGTCGCCGTAAACGCTTGTTGTCCGGATGAGTGATTATGTAAAGAGTGTGATAAATTTCTAATGGAGATCGGTGTAGCGCGGGGCATTTGTGGAGCTAATTTATGCTCCCCCTCAGGTTATCCCGGGGCATTTAAGCAGCGCTGAGATACGGCCCTCTGAAGCAGAATGTCAGCGCCTGGCCGGCGCTCAGCCCCCCGTTTCTCCGGACGGAGGATTAGAGGGAAAACAACAGTGAGGCCGACGACACAAAGAGCGACGCGGCGTGGTTGACGAGGAGGAAGAAGAAGGTGACGCCCGGTGCTGCCGCGGGTCGACTCCTGCAGAACGTTTACGTCCATCAGCTCTAGGGGCTGGGGATCGATTCAAATGCGATTCTTAAGATTCAGAATCGATTATCAAGATTTGATTCGATCCGATTCCGATATTGATTTGGGTTAGTGTTATTAAAACTGTTTTTTGAGCTGTTGCATGAATTATATGACTGTACTGTAGTTGTTGCAAAATATTACTACTAGTATTATATTGAGATTCAACAGCAAGTATTGGCAGCTAATGATGCTGTAAGGACCAATCAGCAAAATGTAACCCCAAAAAAGTATATAAAGTAATGAAAAATAGACAATTTATGCAATTTTAACCTAACACTTTAATGGTTTCATACCTTTAAACATATTTAAAGGCTAAAACATGGCACCAGTTATTCTCCCTGTCCAACAAAACATTCCTTTTTTTTGGGGATAAACAAAAAAAATAACCAAAAGTTGTAATGTAATGATGACAAAAAAAACATGAAAGAAAGAAAGAAAGAAAGAAAGAAAGAAAGAAAAGAAAGAAAGAAAGAAAGAAGAAAGAAAGAAAGAAAGAAAGAAAGAAAAGAAAGAAAGAAAGAAGAGAAAGAAAGAAAGAAAGAAAGAAAGAAAGAAAGAAAGAAAGAAAGAAAGAAGAGAAAGAAAGAAAGAAAGAAAAGAAAAGAAAGAAAGAAAGAAAGAAAGAAAGAAAGAAAGAAAGGAAAAGAAAGAAAAGAAAGAAAGAAAGAGAAGAAAGAAAGAAAGAAAGAAAGAAAGAAAGAAAGAAAGAAAGAAGAAAGAAAGAAAAGAAAGAAAGAAAGAAGAAAGAAAGAAGAAAGAAAGAAAGAAAGAAAAGAAAGAAAGAAAGAAAGAAAGAAAGAAAGAAAGAAAGAAAGAAAGAAAGAAAGAAAGAAAGAAAAGAAAGAAAGAAAGAAAGAAGAAAGAAAGAAAAGAAAGAAAGAAAGAAAAGAAAGAAAGGAAAGAAAGAAAGAAAGAAAGGAAAGAAAGAAAGAAAAAGAAAGAAAGAAAGAAAGAAAGAAAGAAAGAAAGAAAGAAAGAAAGAAAGAATCGATCTTTAGACATATGAATCGATTTTTTAGGAATTAATATGAGAATCGATTTAGAATTGGGAAATGGATGTTTTCAAACACAGGCCTAGTCAGCTCTGCAGTGTTTTGTGCCTCTTTGCTTTAAAGTCACGGAGGAGAGCAGAAGCAGAGGAAACGGGAGGTAAAACTAAACAGGTGATAAAGAAACAGTAAAGGATGTGCAGATGGTTTCTACGTGGTGAGGAACTTTATTGATGACGACGGTGATTTGCAGAGGCGATAAAGTGTTAATAGTCACAGTTTGGTCCCTCTCCGCCACGTCGGGCCTCCTCAGTCATACTCACATCCATCAGCCTGCTAAAACTATCAGGGAGCTGGATTGTTTTGGAATAATCTTGATCTTTCAATGTTCCTGACAAAGTTTTGGCCCAGATATCGTTTCCCATAGCAACAATTGTTGCAAAAAAAACACACCCCACTGACACAAGGTCTCTTTTCTTCCTTTTCCGAGTTCAGCTAACTGGAGTCTATTTGATATGAACAGAGAAACAAAATTAAATACCTCCTCTTTCTATTCCATTTCTAAATAAAAATAATAAAATAGAACATTTATCTGGTCTTTTCCAGGTCATAAAACGAGCTTATTGTAACCGTAAATGGACAAAGAAAGGTCCTTTATAAATAAATAAGAGACTGCAGAGGCAATGTGAGAACAAAGAAAGCTTTCTGTTCTGGAGCATTCAAGTGTTTGATAACGCAACGCCAAGGAGAAAAGACATCAGTAAAGAGCTTTAAAAAGAGATCACTTGTCCGACCAAAGCAGAGATGTTTAATCATGATGCATAACCAGTACTCGAGTTAAAATGGATCACTGCAAAAACTCAAAATCTTAACAAGAATATTTGTCCTATTTCTAGTTAAAATGTCTCATTTTAGTAAAAAAATCTTATTACACTTAAAACAAGTCTCATCACTGGAAAAAACAACAATTTTCGCCTGTTTCAAGTAGATTTTCACTTGAAATAAGTAGAAAAATCTGCCAGTGGAACAAGATTTTTTTGCTTGTAATAAGAAGATAAATCTTGTCCCACTGGCAGATTTTTCTACTTATTTCAGGTGAAAATTTACTTGAAACAGGTTAAAATTGTCACATTTTTCTGGTGTTATTTTTCTGATGATGACTCTAAATGTTGAAATAGCAGTAAAAACCACATTCATTGATGAAATGACATAAGGGATGGAAAGGGGGGATGGCAGTTTTAACAGGGGGGATGATTTTGACCATTTTTATTTTCAGGGGGGGATGCCATCCCCCCTCATCTTGAGTACTGTGCATAACCCAATGATTGGATAAAACACCACACAGTGGACCACAGACCGTCTCTATGTCCAAGTATTCCTGAGACAAACGTGATTCCGCCTAAATCTGGGCTGAAAATGATCCAACCACACCAGCAGATCTACGACCGTCTGCAGGAGCAACAAGGAACGAAGGTGTTGCGATGGACCAGTCAAAATTCAGATCTCCGATTGGTGTTTTGGTATAAACAAAAGTCTGCAAACTTCAATTAAGTGAAGCGACATTTTAAGGAAGAGCGGATTAAATGTCCTCTGCAAAATAAGAGATCAATAACGTCATATATGAAACATTTACAGGGTAAGCTTCTGCTAGATTTCATTAGTTCTTGCGTCAGTTTAATAAAGACTCAAATGACCAAATCTGACGGATTCATGTCTTTGTTGTGTTTGAGGAAACTTTTATCTCAAGGATTTAAGAGATTAAAAGGGATTATTTCAAAGGGTAGAAACTTCTAAACAATTCATTCAAACCTATTCCCAAACAAGTTATTTTAAAGGGAGATTGGTTTTAAGGGTCTGGTCAGTCCCAAAAGAAAGAATTCAAGGTGAAATGACATCCAGGAAATAAATGTTCTAGAGATCATTTTGGTAAATTATTGCTTGATTGAATATATATATGCAACTCTCCGGGCTCCTTGGGCCAATCCCAACACACCCCCTACTTTCTACCACTAGCCCTAAAAATGAGTAGGGCCCTTGTAATCTTCCCTAGGGATTGGGACACATCTTGCTCCGTCACTGTGTGGTTTACGTTCGGGTACGTAAGCGACTGCGTAGTTACGTTTGCACATACGTCACACCATATCAGGAAGCCCAGAGCTAAAAGCTGTTTTAATTTCCGCTGTAGGCGCTGTTAATATGCCACACTTTATTAAGTTTTAATATTTTTTCCAGGCATAAAAGTAACCGTTAAGGTCCCCAACCTGGGCTCGGTTTATCCAAATAACGCCTGTTAAGAAATTTGATCCGATGTTTTCGGGATGAGAAGAGCCGCCGGCTCGGGAGCTGATTTATGGTTCCGCGTTAAATCGACGCAGAGCCTAAGGCGTAGGGTACGGCGCGCGTTGCCCGCGTAACCTATGCCGTAGGCTCTGCGTTGGTGTAACGCGGAACCATAAATCAGCCTTTATTCTGGCGAGAGGTCTGAAAAAGACTTCGCAACAACGGGCAAACGAGGTGATTATGTACATTCACTGAGTGAATATTATGAAAGTAAAAATATTATTTTTCTCGCTAGAAATGTAATCAAAATGCATTTTTATGCAGAAACTAACTCAAAATATTGATTTTATTCACTAAAAAATAAGAAATGTCCGCCATGTTTTTTGTTTTTTTTTATTCAGTCTGCAAATGAAGACGTAAAGCATTCTGGGAAATTTTTCTAGCCCTCGGTCAGCTAGTGAACATCTGAAAACCCTCGTTCTGTAGGGCCAGATTCATACACACTAGCCCTCGTTTAAGCAACTACCCCTAGATGAAAAGAGGAATTGGGACACCACTACCCTCACGGGAACGTGCAAAATTTAGGGGGTAGGGATGAAAAGTAGGACTAGGGGTCGGCTTCAACCGACTCAAAAAGCAGCATCAACCTCGCTGACTGACTTTATTTAGAGTCTGTAGCTGAAATAGGTGAAAAACAATGAAGCATCTGGACAAATATCTGGAGAATGAGTGTGGCGTCGGGGGGATAGGGAGGGATTTGAAGCAATGACATGGCTGTTCAGTGAACACTCACTTGTCCTCTCCGAGCACCACGCCAAAGCCCGCGTGCTCCACGCGGGTCACCTGGGGGTTGTACCAGCCGATCTTCTGAGCCGCAGCAAACACCAACTGAAAGTGCATTGCCTGAGGGAGAAAGTTGCACTTTTAACGCCGTGTCACTGTCAAGGTCAAGGTTCAGCTCCCGGTTCTCATTTCCTGCAACACATCGGACCGGTGGACGGAGTAGATCCACTCTGTGGACATACGACAGTTTAACGGCTTTAACCCTTGTGCTGTCTTTGGGTCAAGGAAGGAGGAAGAGAAGAAGGAAGGAAAGGAAGGAAGGAAGGAAGGAAGGAAGGAAGGAAGGAAGGAAGGAAGGAAGGAAGGAAGGAAGGAAGGAAGGAAGGAAGGAGGAAAGAAGGAAGGAAGGGAGAAAAGAAGGAAGGAAGGAAGGAAGGAAGGAAGGAAGGAAGGAAGGAAGGAAGGAAGGAAGGGAAGGAAGGAAGGAAGGAAGGAAGGAAGGAAGGAAGGAAGGAAAAAAAGAAGGAAGGAAGGAAGGAAGGAAGGAAGGAGAGACCAGAGGAAAGAAGGAAGGGAAAAAAAGAAGGAAGGAAAGAAGGAAGGAAGGAAAGAAGGAAAGAAAGAAGGAAGGAAGGAAGGAAGGAAGGAAAGGAAGGAAGAAGGAAGGAAGGAAGAAGGAAGGAAGGAAGGGGAAAAGGAAGGAAGGAAGGAAGGAAGGAAGGAAGGAAGGAAGGAAGGAAGGAAGGAGGAGAGAGCAGGAGGGAAAGAAGGAAGGGAAAAAGAAGGAAGGAAGGAAGGAAGGAAGGAAGGAAGGAAGGCAGGAAGGAAGGAAGGAAGGGGAAAAGGAAGGAAGGAAGGAAAGAAGGGAAAAAGGAAGGAAGGAAGGAAGGAGGAGAGAGCAGGAGGAAAGAAGGAAGGGAAAAAGAAGGAAGGAAGGAAGGAAGGAAGGAAGAGAAGGAAGGAGGAAGGAAGAGACCAGGAGGAAAAGAAGGAAGGGAAAAAAGAAGGAAGGAAGGAAGGAAGGAAGGAAGGAAGGAAGGAACAGGAGGAAAGAAGGAAGGGAAAAAAGAAGGAGGAAAGAAGGAAGGAAGGAAGGAAGGGAAGGAAGGAAAGAAGGAAGGAAGGAAGGAAGGAAGGAAGGAAGGAAGGAAGGAAGGAAGGAAGGAAGGAAGGAAGGAAGGAAAGGAAGGAAGGAAGGAAGGAAGGAAGGAAGGAAAGAAGGGAAAAAGGAAGGAATGAAGGAGGAAGGAAGGAAGGAAGGAAGAAGGAAGAGAGCAGGAGGAAAGAAGGAAGGAGAATTAGGTAATTTTTGACCCGAAGACAGTACAAGGAGTAAATGATCAAAATGTTGACAATTCAGAACACTTTGCGTCCATTTATGTAAAAAAACAGAATACAGGTTCATGTGCAGGTTTCTGTGCAGAAACGATCGTCCGGTGAGTTTAAGAAGACGAGCAGCAGGGGATGATTAATTTAAAACGGCCTCTTGTTTCCGAGGCAAATGTGGCACGCAGTTCACCGCGGGCTGCAGAAGTGAGGAACTCCTCGACGGTACTGCAACGTCAGTGTGGCCAAACATCTGAGAGTTTGTTACCCCAGCTTGCTGTCAGAAACATATGAAGAGTTTAACTTGCGTTTAATGAAGTTATTTTCTTTTATCAGATGAAAGGAAATGATCAATTTTAAGCATTTGCATGAAAAAATTTACTTCTGGCATCGAGTTAAAACAGATGCTGATAAAGTCTGGTACCTTCTTATGTTCACAGATGAAAACCTTCATCGAGTTACATTTAACAAGCAGAAGATTTAATTTCCTACAAAAGAGAATTTGAAAGTATCAAGGAAATTGAAAAAAAAAACCTTTGATGCCATCTTTTTCCTTTCAATTGAAGCGCAATAAACCAGGAAATCAGAAGTCTGGCAGAGATTGGGACTGTTTATGCACTTTGTTTCCTTTTTTTCCTCCACCCACCTGTCCGCTGTCTGTGACGTAGATGATGATGTCGGCCTTCTCCTTGAAGAGGCGCTGGTGCAGCGCCGCCAGGTCCGACGTGTCGTAGGTGTAGCCGCCGTCAGACTTGACGATGGTGAGCGGGACAGACTGACCCGGAGCAAACACGATCTTACGGCCCTCGTCCAGCTCCGCCAGGCCTGAGGAAGGGACAGACGGACGGACAGAAAGAAGGAGGAGTGGGGGGAAAGAGAGGAGACAAATTAAAATGAGAGTAGTAATAATAAGGGCATTATTTGAGTAGAAATGGAAATAGTAACTCCGTAAATCCCCCCCCCCAAAAAACAGACAGGAACAACCAAGTTGGAAGGATTTTAGAGGACATTAATGGAACAATAGCTCCTCCTGGTGGTGGAACCTGAGGAACTACAGGTTAGACTTTACAAAGTCTACAAAATATTAACTTGTACTGTTTTTGGGTCAAAATGACCTAATTCTCCTGTCCTTCTTTCCTCCTGCTCTCTCCTTCCTTCCTCCCTTCCTCTTTTCTCCCTTCCTTCCTTCTTTTCTCCCTTCCTTCCCTTCTTTCCTCCCCTCATTTTCTCCTTTCCTTCTTCCTTCTCTTTTCCCTCTTCTTCCTTCTCTTTTCCCTTTCTTTCTTTTTCCTTCCTCCTTTCTTTCTGGCTCATTTCTTCCTTCCTTCTTATCTTTCTTCCTTCCTTCCTTCCGTCCTGGTCCTATCTCTTTCTTCCGTCCTTCCTATCTTTCTTCCTTCCTTCTTATCTTCTTTCTTCCTTCCTTCTTATCTTTCTTTCTTCCTTCCTTCTTATCTTTCTTTCTTACTTCTCATGCTTATCTTTCTTCCTTCCTTCCTGTCGTATCAGTTCGTTCCTTCGCGTTCCTTCCTATCTTTCTTCCGTCCTTCTTATCTTTCTTCCTTCCTGCCTTCCGGTGACTTCCTGATCTTTCTTCCTTCCTTCCTATCTTTCTTCCGTCCTTCTTATCTTTCTTCCTTCCTTCCTTCTTATCTTTCTTCCTTCCTTCCTTCTTATCTTTCTTCCTTCCTTCCTTCTTATCTTTCTTCCTTCCTTCCTATCTTTCTTCCTTCCTTCCTTCTTATCTTTCTTTCCTCCTTCCTTCCTTCCTTACTTCCTTCTTATCTTTCTTTCTTCCTTCCTTCCTTCCTTACTTCCTTCTTATCTTTCTTCCTTCCTTCCGTCCTTATCTTTCTTCCTCCTTCCTTCCTTTAATCTTCCTTCCTTCCTTCTTATCTTTCTTCCTTCCTTCTTCTTATCTTTCTTCCTTCCTTCCTTCTTATCTTTCTTCATTCCTTCTTATCTTTCTTCCTTCCTTCCTTCTTATCTTCTTCCTTCCTTCCTTCCTTCCTTCCTTCCTATCTTTCTTCCTTCCTTCCTTCCTATCTTTCTTCCTTCTTATCTTCTTCCTTCATTCCTTCTTATCTTCCTTCCTTCCTTCCTTCCTATCTTTCTTCCTTCTTATCTTTCTTCCTTCCTTCCTATCTTTCTTCCTTCCTTCCTTCTTATCTTTCTTCCTTCCTTCCTCCTTATCTTTCTTCCTTCCTTCCTTCCTTCCTTCTTCTTATCTTTCTTCCTTCCTTCCTTCTTATCTTTCTTCCTTCCTTCCTTCTTATCTTTCTTCCTTCCTTCCTTCCTTCCTATCTTTCTTCCTTCATTCCTTCTTATCTTCCTTCCTTCCTTCCTATCTTTCTTCCTTCTTATCTTTCTTCCTTCCTTCCTATCTTTCTTCCCTTCCTTCCTTCTTATCTTCCTTCCTTCCTATCTTTCTTCCTTCATTCCTTCTTATCTTCCTTCCTTCCTTCCTATCTTTCTTCCTTCTTATCTTTCTTCCTTCCTTCCTATCTTTCTTCCTTCCTTCCTTCTTATCTTCCTTCCTTCCTATCTTTCTTCCTTCATTCCTTCTTATCTTCCTTCCTTCCTTCCTATCTTCCTTCCTTCTTATCTTCCTTCCTTCCTATCTTCCTTCCTTCCTTCCTTCTTATCTTTCTTCCTTCCTTCCTCCTTATCTTTCTTCCTTCCTTCCTTCCTTCCTTCTTATCTTTCTTCCTTCCTCCTTATCTTTCCTTCTTCCTTCCTTCCTTCCTTCTTATCTTTCTTCCTTCCTTCCTTCTTATCTTTCTTCCTTCCTTCCTTCTTATCTTTCTTCCTTCCTTCCTCCTTATCTTCTTCCTTCCTTCCTTCCCTTCCTTCCTTCCTTCCTTCCTTCCTTCCTTCTTATCTTTCTTCCTTCATTCCTTCTTATCTTTCTTCCTTCATTCCTTCTTATCTTCCTCCTTCCTTCCTTCCTTCCTATCTTTCTTCCTTCTTATCTTTCTTCCTTCCTTCCTATCTTTCTTCCTTCCTTCCTTCTTATCTTCCTTCCTTCCTATCTTTCTTCCTTCCTTCCTTCTTATCTTCCTTCCTTCCTTCCTTCCTTCTTATCTTTCTTCCTTCCTTCCTCCTTATCTTTCTTCCTTCCTTCCTTCCTTCCTTCCTTCCTTCCTTCCTTCCTTCCTTCCTTCCTTCCTTCCTTCTTATCTTTCTTCCTTCCTTCCTTCTTATCTTTCTTCCTTCCTTCCTTCTTATCTTTCTTCCTTCCTTCCTTCCTTCCTATCTTTCTTTCTTCCTTCCTTCCTTCCTTCCTTCCTTCCTTCTTATCTTTCTTCCGTCCTTCCTTCCTTCCTTCTTATCTTTCTTCCTTCCTTCCTTTCTTCCTTCCTTCCTATCTTTCTTCCTTCTTATCTTCCTTCCTTCCTATCTTTCTTCCTTCCTTCCTTCTTATCTTTCTTCCTTCCTTCCTTCTTATCTTTCTTCCTTCCTCCTTATCTTTCTTCCTTCCTTCCTTCCTTCCTTCCTTCCTTCTTATCTTTCTTCCTTCCTTCTTATCTTTCTTCCTTCCTTCCTTCCTTCCTATCTTTCTTCCTTCCTTCTTATCTTTCTTCCGTCTTTCTTCCTTCCTTCCTTCCTTCCTTCTTATCTTTCTTCCTTCCTTCCTTCTTATCTTCTTCTTCCTTCCTTCCTTCCTATCTTTCTTCCTTCCTTCCTTCCTTCCTTCTTATCTTTCTTCCTTCCTTCCTCCTTCCTTCCTTCTTATATTTCTTCCTTCCTTTCTTTTTCCTTTCTCTTTCCTTCCTTTCCTCCTGCTCTCTCCTTCCTTCTTCCCCTTTTCTCCCTTCCTTCCTTCTTTTCTCCCTTCCTTCCTTCTTTCCTCCCCTCATTTTCTCCTTTCCTTCCTTCCTTCTCTTTCCCTTTTTTTCTTTCTTTCTTTCCTTCCTTCCTTCCTATCTTCTTTCGTCTTCCTTCCTTCTATTTCCTTTCCTTCTTATCTTCCTTCCTTCTTATCTTCCTTCCTTCTTACTTCCTTCCTTCCTTCCTTCCTTCCTTCCTTCCTTCCTTCATCCTTCCTTCCTCCATCCTTCCTTCCTCCTTCCTTCCTCCTCCTTCCTTCCTTCATCCTTCCTTCCTCCATCCTTCTTCCTCCATCCTTTCTTCTCTCCTTCCTTCCTTCCTTGACCCGAAAACAGCACAAGGGTTAAAATATAAACAAAAATGAATTTAAAAAAACCAAAAGACTAGATTCTCAGACATCATGTGATATCTAAAACACTGAGAGCAAAAGCAGAAGTTGAGTCAAACTTTACCGACAACACTGAACAGGAAGCTTCACATCCTAAACTTAACCCTCCCTCATGCCGACCTTTGTCCTCGAACTCCTTCACCACCTCCGTCATCAGGTCCTGGTAGTACGACTCCCCTCTCTCCATGATCTGGATGTCCAGACAGTTGTAAACCCTCTGAAACTCTGAAAAAGGCAAAATCAAAAAAGCAAATCAATTGCCAGCCTCTTTAACTTGTGCGTTTAAGACCGCTGCTCGTTGCAGGTGTTGCAAAATAAGTTGTAAACAGAGTAGATGGAGCCCAACATGCCTCCCCGTCCTAGATCAGGCAAACATTGCCTTTTCATTGCAAATGTCCAGTAAAAATCCGTTTATGTACGTTCGGATAGAAAAACAGATGAGGACTCGTTAAGTCTGTACAGATCTGCCACCTGCCAGAACATCAGTAACGGCCCAAACACCCAACATTAGAGCTTTTACTCAGTCGTAAAGCATAAAGTTTTAAAAGTTTTAAGTTTCTCGTCTCTGTATGTTTTGTTTGATTTGATCTCCTGTTTTTGGCCAAATCAGTCTGTTCAGACCCTTTTTAAACCCCTTTATTCTTGAATCAGGCACCTGTTTGGACCCTGGAACCACCGTAACCCTTGTGTTGTCTTTTGGGTCAAAATGACACAATTCTTCCCTCCTGCCTCCCTCCTTCCTCTTCTTTTCCTCTTTTCCTCCTTTTTTACCCTCCTTTACTCCCTATTTCATTCCTACATCCCCTTTCGTCATTCGTTCCTTATTACCTTCTTGCTTTTCCTTCCTTCTTTTCTTATTTTTTCCATTCCTTCCTTCTTCGCCTCCCCTTCTTTCCTTCCTTCCATCTTTTCTCCCTTCTTCCCTCACTTCCTTACCTTCCATCTTTTCTCCCTTCCTTTCTTCCTCCTTCCTTCTTACTTCTTTCCTTCCTTTCTTCTTTACTTCCTTATTCCTTCCTTTCTCCCTTTCCTACTTCCTTCCTTACTTCTTCTTTTCTTCTCTTCCTCCTTCCTTCCTTCCTTACTCCCTTTCCAACTTCCTTCCTTCCTTCTTCTTTACTTCCTTCTTTCCTACTTTCTTCCTTCCTTCCATCTTTTCTCCTTTCCTTCCTTCCTTCCATCTTTCTCCTTCTTCCTTCCTTCCATCTTTTCTCCTTTCTTCCTTCCTTCCATCTTTTCTCCTTTCTTCCTTCCTTCCATCTTTTCTCCTTTCTTCCTTCCTTCCATCTTTTCTCCTTTCTTCCTTCCTTCCATCTTATCTCCTTTTCTTCCTTCCTTCCATCTTTTCTCCTTTTCTTCCTTCCTTCCATCTTTTCTCCTCCTCCCTCCCTCTCCCTCCCTCCCTCCCTCCTCCCTCCCTCCCTCCCTCCCTCCTTCCTTCCTTCCTTCCTCCTTCCTTCCTTCCTTCCTTCCTTCCTTCCTTCCTTCCTTCCTTCCTTCCTTCCTTCCTCCTTCCTTCCTTTCCTTCCTTCCTTCCGTTCCTTCCTTCCTTCCTTCCTTCCTTCCTTCCTTCCTTCCTTCCTTCCTTCCTTCCTTCCTTCCTTCCTTCCTTTCCTTCTTTCCTTCCTTCCTTCCTTCCTTCCTTCCTTCCTTTCCTTCCTTCTTCCTTCCTTCCTTCCTTCCTTCCTTCCTTCCTTCCTTCCTTCCTCTTCCTTCCTTCCTTCCTTCCTTCCTTCCTTCCTTCCTTCCTTCCTTCCTTCCTTCTTCCTTCCTTCTTCCTTCCTTCCTTCCTTCACTCCAAACACAGCACAAGGGTTAAACATGGTTTATCATTAAAAGGCATGAATGTTTACGAAAACAAAGAGAGCAAACAGTTGGAACCTGTGCAGGTAAACGGTCCTCTGCTCTGTGGTTTTTCTATAAACGCTCTCTGCTCTGTGGTTTTTTCTATAAACGCTCCTCTGCTCTGTGGTTTTTCTATAAACGCTCTCTCTGCTCTGTGGTTTTTCTATAAACGCTCTCTGCTCTGTGGTTTTTTCTATAAACGGTCTCTGCTCTGTGGTTTTTCTATAGATGTAGGAATATTGATGCAGATGGCGGTTGATGCTTGTGGACACACAGCCGCTGCAGCATCGACCAGCGCTTGCAAACACCAGAGCAAACGGGATTGATCAACAGCAGCCGCTGCTAATTATTCATCAATCAGACTGAAAAAAGCCAACCTGATTGTGCTGCGAGGTGTCAGCTCCCATTAAAGCAACCGTTCTCTCCCCACTGCTGCTTCAACTTCCAAAACCAAAACTCTACCTCAACTTTTAATTATCCTAGCCCGAATTAAAACCCTGATTGGATTTGATTGGGTGTTTTTCTGATGGGGAACATTGTAGCTGCTGAGTCTGACGGCCGAGACGCCGTCTACTCCTGAACCGGAGAAGAACCGGTTAAAGATTAGGCCGATCAGATTTCTGATCTTCAGCCAAGACGGTAATCAACCCGAGTCAAAACCTTTGAGCTTCCTGGTCAGACGTGTCCACAGGAACAAAGTCTAATACAAGCAAGAAGACAAGGTTGTGGACAAAGACTTAAAAGAAAACTACTGACAAAGCAATCAGTCATGTGACCCACTGGTTTCTGAACACGCCCACCGTAGGTCGATCAGATTAAGACCCTATCCCAATACTCCCACTACCCCTACTTTTCAGCCCCTAAATTTTGCGCGTTCCCGTGAGGGTAGTGGTGTCCCAATTCCTCTTTTCATCTAGAGCAGGAGTCGGCAACCCGCAGCTCTGGAGCCGCATGCGACTCTTTAGCGCCGCCGTAGTGGCTCCTGGAGCTTTTTCAAAAATGTTTGACCTTTTTTTTTATTCTTTTTTTTCTCTTTTTTCCTTTTCTTTCTTCTTTTTTTTCTATTTTTTTCTTCTTTTTTCCTTTTTTTCTCTTTTTTCTTACTTTTTCCTTTCCTTTTTAATCTCGATATTTCGACTTTTTCAAAATTTCGACTTTTTTCTCAACATTTGGACTTTTTTCTCGACATTTCGACTTTTTTCTCGACATTTGGACTTTTGACATTTCTACTTTTTTCTCGAAATTTCGACTTTTTTCTCAATATTTCGATTTTTTTCTCAACATTTCGACTTTTGTCTCAAGATTGTACTTCAACATTTATCTCGACATTTCGACTTTTTTCTCGAAGTGCATAATGAAAAAAAAACTAATATAGAAACATGCAGCATGTGTTCCTTCATTCTAAGGCTGATACAAGACTTTACATTTTTTGCGGCTCCAGACATATTTGTTTTTTGTGTTTTTGGTCCAATATGGCTCTTTCAATATTTTGGGTTGCCGACCCCTGATCTAGGGGGAGTGGGGATATCGAGGGCTAGTGTGTATCAATCTAAAAATTTCCCAGAATGCTTTTCGTCGTCATTTGCGACTGAATCAAAAAAAAAACAACATGGCAGACATTTCTTATGAATAAAATCAATATTTTGAGTTAGTTTCTGCATAGAAATGCGTTTTGATTACATTTCTAGCGAGAAATATATATTTTACTTTCATAATATTCACTCAGTGAATGTACATAATCACTCGTTTGCCCGTTGTTGTGAAGTCTTTTTCAAACCTCGCCAGAATAAAGGCTGATTTATGGTTCCGCGTTACACCAACGCAGAGCCTACGGCGTAGGTTACGCGGCGACGCGCGCCGTACCCTACACCGTAGGATCTGCGTCGATTTAACGCGGAACCATAAATCTCCTTAAATCATACATTTTCGGAGCAAATTTCTTAACAGGCGTAGCTACAACTGTCAACTGTCTACAGCCAGCGGTAATTCTCCACAGAGCTGCAGGTTTCTCCCCGGGACGACGGCGCAGGTTGACCCGGCCGTGAGCTGCTGCTGCTGCTCCGGGACGACGGCTGTTCTCCGAAAACATCAGGTCAAATTTCTTAACAGGCGTTATTTGGATAAACTGAGCCCAGGTTGGGGATCTTAACGGTTACTTTTACGCCTGAAAAAATATTAAAACTTAATAAAGTGGCACATTAACAGCGCTACAGCTGAAATTAAAACAGCTTTTAGCTCTCAGCTTCCTGATTTTAGTGGTGGTGCTGAAAGTAGGAGTAGTGGGAGTATTGGGACAGACCTGGGAAGATTTCAAGTGCCCTAAAATTTTTTAGGCCTTTTTTTAGGGGTAGTGATAGTGAGGGAGGGCTAGTGGAAGAAAGTAGGGGGTGTATTGAGATTGGGCCTTAAAAAATGTCTGAAATCATGCAAAATTTAACTGATCTCTTTGGATAACAGCATTCCTCCTGCATGTATTTAGCTCACCGGTTTCATTCAACTGCGTACTGTATATGAATGTGGTGCTACTCTTCTCCTAAAACGAATGTTTTCCCCTCGTGCCACAACCGTCTCGGCTCCTGCAGGCTCGGATCGGGAGCGTGAGAACTTGTCAGGTCTGCTCAGCGTCAGGCTGACGAGGAGAAATCCTACCTCTCCTAGAAACGTCACATATGAGGTTCCAGGCTTTGATGAACTCCGCTTCCTTGCTCTGCAGTCTCACGACGCACTGGTACGCTCGCTTCTTGAAGTCCTCGTCCTCGTCAAAGCGCTTCTTCGACTCCTGGCGGAGGAGGAGACAGACGTGAGAGTTCCATCGTCACGGAGGGACAGAGACTCAGAAATATCACACATCCCCAGAGCTACCAGGAGATTTGCATATTTCTTATTCTAACCCCTGTATTTCATGTTAAACTGAAGACGTTTGGAGAAAAGTAAGTTTGAGAAGTTTAGATACTTAAAGGATGTCCAAGTGTCCTTTTTAATGCAGAACTAAGGAAATTAACATGAAAACTTTGAGCTGCTTGAGATGGTTTTCATTTAGTCTTTATAGTAATCTACACTCTTTGCATGTTGAAGTACAATTTTGACCCAAATCTCACTTGATATCAGTCCAACTGCAGATATGTTCTGCCTGTTTCTATTTCCCGTCCGAGAAAAGAGGACACAGTTTGGAAAAACACACAAATGTCCTCCTGTGTCCCTCGACTGTGAGGTTCCTCTCCCCTCTAACTCAGGGGTCAGCAACCCGCAGCTCTAGAGCCGCATGCGGCTCTTTAGCGCCGTCCTAGTGGCTCCTGGAGCTTTTAAAAAAATGTTTGACCTTTTTTTTTTTCCTTTTTTTCTTCTTTTTTCCTTTCCTTTTTAATCTCAACATTTCGACTTTTTTCTTGAAATTATGACTTTTTTCTCGACATTTCGACTTTTTTCTCGACATTGAGTTTTTTTTACAACATTTCAACTTTTTTCTCGAGATTGTACTTCAAAATTTAATCTTGAGATTTCGACTTTTTTCTCCACATTTCGACTTTTTTCTCGAAATTATGACTTTTTTCTCAACATTTCGACTTTTTTCTCGACATTTCGACTTTTTCTCGACATTGAGTTTTTTTTTACAACATTTCGACTTTTTTCTCAACATTTCGACTTTTTTCTCGAAATTATGACTTTTTTCTCAACATTTCGACTTTTTTCTCGAAATTATGACTTTTTTCTCGACATTTCGACTTTTTTCTCGACATTTCGACTTTTTTCTCGGCATTTCGACTTTTTTCTCGACATTTCGACTTTTTTCTCGACATTTCGACTTTTTTTACAACATTTCAACTTTTTTCTCGAGATTGTACTTCAAAATTTAATCTTGACATTTCGACTTTTTTCTCGAAATTATGACTTTTTTCTCAACATTTCGACTTTTTTCTCGAAATTATGACTTTTTTCTCAACATTTCAACTTTTTTCTCGACATTTCGACTTTTTTCTCGGCATTTCCACTTTTTTCTCGGCATTTCGACTTTTTTCTCGACATTTCGACTTTTTTTTACAACATTTCAACTTTTTTCTCGAGATTGTACTTCAAAATTTAATCTTGACATTTCGACTTTTTTCTCGACATTTCGACTTTTTTCTCAACATTTCGACTTTTTTCTCAAGATTGTACTTCAACATTAATCTTGACATTTCGACTTTGTTCTCGACATTTCGACTTTTTTCTCAAAGTGCATAATGGAAAAAAAAAATCTTCCCCCAGTTCTAACTAATATAGAAACATGCAGCATGTGTTGCCTTCATTCTAAGGCTTATACAAGACTTTTAATTTTTTGCGTTTTTGGTCCAATATGGCTCTTTCAACATTTTGGGTTGCCGACCCCTGCTTGAGCTATAACTCAAGCTCAAATCTTTGCTTGTTGTCACACCCACCTTGTAGAAGGCCTGCAGGTCGCTGATGGGAGGAGAGCTGGTCAGGTAGTCTGGGAACTTGTCCTGTAGGTGAGCGATGAGCATGCCGAACTGCGTCCCCCAGTCCCCCACGTGGTTCAACCTGCAGACGCAACGCAGCAGTTTGTTTGTTTCATAGGCCTTGACTCTATGGCCCAATCCCAAACCCACTAGTCCTACTTTTCATCCCTACCCCTAAATTTTTCGTGTTCCCGTGAGGGTAGTGGTGTCCCAATTCCTCTTTGCATCTAGGGTTAGTGGCTTAAACGAGGGTTAGTGGTTATCAATCTAGCCCTTCAGAGCGAGGGTTTTCAGATGTTCACTAGCTGACAGAGGGCTAGAAAAATTTCCCAGAATGCTTTTCGTCGTCATTTGCAGACTGAATCAAACAAAAAAAACATGGCGGACATTTCTTATTTCTTATTATTCACTATTTAGTGAATAAAATCAATATTTTGAGTTAGTTTCTGGATAAAAATGCGTTTTGATTACATTTCTAGCGAGAAATATATATTTTACTTTCATAATATTCACTCAGTGAATGTACATAATCACGCACTTGCCCGTTGTTGCGAAGATCACGCCAGAATAAAGGCTGATTTATGGTTCTGCGTTACACCAACGCAGAGCCTACGGCGTAGGTTACGCGGCAACTGCGCCGTACCCTACGCCGTAGGCTCTGCGTCGATTTAACGCAGAACCATAAATCAGCTCCTGAGCCGGCGGCTCTTCTCATCCCGAAAACATCAGATCAAATTTCTTAACAGGCGTTATTTGGATAAACTGAGCCCAGGTTGGGGATCTTAATGGTTACTTTTACGCCTGAAAAAATATTAAAACGTAATAAAGTGGCATATTAACAGCGCTACAGCAGAAATTAAAACAGCTTTTATCTCTGGGCTTCCTGATATGGTGTGACGTATGTGCAAACGTAACTACGCAGTCGCTTACCTACCCGAACGTAAACCACGCAGTGACGTAGCAAGTGGTGTCTCAATCCCTAGGGAAGATTACAAGGACCTACGCCTGTGGCTTCATTTTTAGGGCTAGTGGTAGAAAGTAGGGGGTGTATTGGGATTGGCCCAAAGAGATGCTCGGTTGTTTAAACTGCATAGAAAGTTGGTGGTTTGGGGGCGGAGCCGACCTGAGGACGTCGTAGCCCAGGAACTCGAAGAGCCGACACATGCTGTCCCCGATGATGGTGGAGCGCAGGTGGCCCACGTGCATCTCTTTGGCGATGTTGGGCGAGGAGAAGTCCACCACCACCTGAGGGACAGACACAGAGGGAGCTGTGAGGACGAGCCAGCTCTTCCTGAGTCTGGGTCCAAACGGGCAGACAAACCTTCTTCCTGGACGCGAGCGGCGGCGGCTGCACTCCGTTAACCAGCAGGTTACTCAACAGCTTGGACACAAACATCCTCTTCAGGTGGATGTTGATGAATCCTGAACAGACACAAAAAAGCAACAAGAAAAGAATCTATTATCCCACAAAGCCGACTCGCTGCTTGTTCCTTCGTGTTTCTGTTCTGACTATAAAGGCTGCTGAAGCACCGGGATGAGAATGAGTTGCTGCTCAAGTTAAAGAAACAGTTTCTGAGCATCTTTGAGCTCTGTTAACTCGGTAAGTTCCCCCTGCAGTCGAGGGTTGGATGTTGATTAATGTGAATTCTGCTACAACATTCTGGGGAAAACAAACCCGTCGGGATTGGTATGTAGAGTTTGAAGAATGAACGGCAGGAACGGCACAGACGTGTCGGCTCACATCATCAGCTGAAAGGAGCTGAACAAGTCAAACATCCAGCGGCTAACCAGCACAAACTGCAGCATTTCAGCAAACTGTCAGAACATTTTTAACAGGGAAGGAAAAAAAACAAGCATCCAACGCCTGTTATATCTCAGCAGACTGTAGTCACGGAGCAGAGCCGACAACGGAGGACTGGACTCCTAATAAGCCTGAGTGAAACATGAAGCTACACATGGATGAGTCCAGGTTCAAAGCTTCTGCATATCCAAGTCAGAGTCATCGCAGCGGCTGCAGGAATCACACATGGAAGAACTAGAGAGTCCTTTTTTGGCCCAGTCCCAATCCCCCCCCCTACCCCTACTTTTCAGCAGTACCCCTAAATTTTGCACGTTCCCGTGAGGGTAGTGGTGTCCCAATTCCTCTTTGCATCTAGGGGGAGTGGGGAAAACGAGGGCTAGTGTGTATCAATCTAGCCCTACAGAGCGAGAGTTTTCAGATGCTGACTAGCTGAAAAAAGCTAGAAAAATCCCCCCCCCCCCCCCCCCCCCCCCCCCCCCCAAAAAAAAAACATGGCGGACATATCTTATTTTTTAGTGAATAAAATCAATATTTTGAGTTAGTTTCTGCATAAAAATTCGTTTTGATTACATTTCTAGCGAGAAATATATATTTTACTTTCATAATATTCACTCAGTGAATGTATATAATCACTCGCTTGTCCGTTGTTGCAAAGGTCTCGCCAGAATAAAGGCTGATTTATGGTTCCAAGTTACACCAACGCAGAGCCTACGGCGTAGGTTACGCTAGGCCTGGGACGATAAAAAATTTAGCTGGACGATATATTGTCCCACAAATTATTGACGATAAACGATATTATTGTGGACATTGTCGAGACCAAAATAAGCACTTATGTAATGTTAATATTTCATAATAATGCAAGTACACCCTTTCAAATGTAATAATTAAACCTTTATTTGACATTGGAGAACTTTTAAATATGCAAAACAAATAAAAACAAGCAAACGGGGGGTTCGAGCCTTCGTGCCCCCAATTAAGTGCAGACCGTCGGGACGCCCGGTCGCGACGTGCGGGACCCGCCCGGGGACCTCCGCACCCCTCGCAGAAACCGCCACCCCCCCAAACAGCAGCTCTCACCCGCGGGGGTGAGAGGAAAAGGGAGTGCCGTCTCCGTCGAGCCCCCCGCTTGCGCGGTGGACTCAGGTCTCCGCGCTGACCGCGTACCACTGCGCCTGCGAAGGCCGGCGGAGGCGGACGCACGCTCCCATCCACTTGGGGGATCTTGGCGGCGGACGCGTGGGGTGACGGAGCTCCGGCTCTTCCCCTCGCCGCCCCGGCGCGCCCGGCAATCACCCGAGCACTGAGCCGCGGGCTGGAGGGAGAGAGGCGGCCACCGCCCCTCTCCTCTCCACCCGCGCTCTCCTTTTTTTTTTAGGGATCGATTAATTGGGTCAAGAGCAAGCGAGCGCAGCGTGATCATTTATCCCGGCGCGTCCCCGGGGCCGGGGAGGTCGGCTGAGGCTGCCGCTCGGGCCGTGGGCTCCGTCGTTACTGCTGAAGGATGGTAGATGTAGATGCGTGGGCTGTCGTGTCTGCTGGACTGGACTGTTCGGGCTTTCGAAAAAGCATCGGAAAGTAACTGCTGCAGCGCGACCAGAGAGCTGCGGTGCGGGCTGTGCCCGTCGCAGCTGATCAGGCTCGGATGAACCCGACACACTGAGTCCTGACAACTTATTAATGTAAATAACTTAAAGTAAAATCAAACTAAGTTTTGTCCTCGCTGTATTTTTAAATATGCAACCCGGAATGGACAAATTCATCCTGTTCAGTCTTCCCACTGGGACAAAACCAGTGTCTCATACGTTCAGAGACCGTGGCGTTCAAAGTGCGAAAGTGAAAAGCCACTGAAACAAAACACAAAGTTTTTCATCAAACATATCCACTCAAGTCTGAACTGAAGTCACAGAAAAATAAACTGACCATCTTAAAACATCCTGCCCATGTCTGGGTCCAGATACAGCTGTGAAGCAGCTTTCTCCACAGTGAACATAATTAAAACTAAATATCGTTTCAGGCTCACCAATGAACACCTCCACATGTGTATGAGAACCTGACACCATCCAGCCCAGATTTAAAGTCCTGACAGGAGAAGTTAGAGCTCAGTTCTCTCACTGAACAACAGAAAGTGGGGGCATAAGATCATAAGAGGGGAAGAAAGAAAAACTGCAAAACTGTTAAATTGTTAAGATGTGTTTATATTAATTTAGTATAAAAATGTGTTGAGACAATTAACAAAGAAAAGGGGAAATTCAAACTGCTGGTAGAGAAATAAAATAAGATAGCATTTGAAAAATAAAATAAAATCTACTTTATTTTTAAGAGAAAAAAATATGCTTAATTCAAGTTACACATGTTAATGGGCTATAACAGTCATATGGAGATGTTGATACAACTATGAGGCTACTTGAATATACACACACACACACACACACACACACACACACACACACACACACACACCACACACACCACACACATATATAATGATGTTCTGGACCCTCGCTTGAGTAAATTTTCTCTAAATGGACCTCTTAAAGTTTTAGTTGAATACCCCTGCTAAACAGTGTTAATATTTAATGGGCCCCGGGCCACTCTGTACTGAAAAAATTGGGCCCCAAAGTCAGAAAGGTTAAGAACCCCTGCCCTACGCCATAGGCTCTGCGTCGATTTAACGCGGAACCATAAATCAGCTCCCGAGTTCTCATCCCGAAATTTTCGGAGCAAATTTCTTATCAGGCGTTATTTGGATAAACTGAGCCCAGGTTGGGGATGTTAACGGTTACTTTTACGCCTGAAAAAATATTAAAACTTAATAAAGTGGCATATTAACAGCGCTACAGCGGAAATTAAAACAGCTTTTAGCTGAACGTAAACCACTCAGTGACGTAGCAAGCGAAATTTAGGGGTAGTGCTGAAAAGTAGGAGTAGTGAGAGTATTGGGACAGAGCCTAGGGAAGATTACAAAGGCCCTAAAATTTGTGGCTTTATTTTTAGGGGTAGTTGTAGTGAGTGAGGGCTAGTGGTAGAAAGTAGGAGGCGTATTGGAATTGGCCCTTTTTAAATATATAAATGATTAAGAGAACCTTTTTGCATATGATACAGCTTCATTCTTAATTTCTTCCGTGTGTGCTTCTGGAGTGAGGACACCACAATGAAGCAAAAGCTAAAAGCAGCAGAACTGCAGGAGGAAGGGAGTCCATGTACGTGCTCTCACCTGGTCCTGCGATTTCAGTTTTCTCGATCAGCTCGTTGTCTGGCAGGTTCTGCATGATCTTCTCTGCGATTTCTCTCGGGTTCACCTTCACCCCCTTCGCCTTCAGCATCTGCAACACGGACAGCGGCCACAGGAGGGTTGGACCAAACTAGCTTTTCATTTCTCCTGCAGTTCCTCACATCATTTATTTAAATTATAAAACAAAAAACCAACAAATAGATGAACTTTTGCAGCAAACACCTTGAAAATGGTGACAAACTTAACATGAAACAAAAACTGTATGATTTATTAAGATTTCAATTCAGGAGACTCCATATAATCTTAGAGGTGTCTGCAATTTTACTGTACAAAAAGCTAAAAAAAAAAGGTATGAAAAGGAGATTTGTCTCCATTACTGTTAAATTCTGGAATGATGCCAACATACATTTAAAAACATGTCATTCTCTTTTGGTTTTTAAGAAACCAAAAAAAGCTTATAAATATGATTGACTATCTGTTAATGTTTCTTTGCTTTTCTGTTGTTTCTTTGCTTTTCTATTCTCTTTTTGGTTTTCTGGAGGTCGGTAGCCACAAAAAGAAAGTTGATAATATAGGATAGGCTTTTATAAGCAGTTTGCTTCAGCCTATGCATTTTCAGTCATTGTTAAACACATGATTATTGGTTTTCTTGTGAAATGTTAATGCTGTGCACAATGTTTTTTGGTGTTGTGTTGTCATGACTGAATAAACTTTATTCATTCATTCATTTGAGATCTTTAAATTCCTGCAGAATCCCCACGGCTGGTGAGTGAAGGCCCAGGAGAGTCACACCTGAGACATGGCCATGGCGCTGTTGCACTGGTAGTCTCCGAACTTGGCCTGCTGGTTGGGCGTGACGGCCAGCGGCGGGTTGTCCAGCTCGGGGCAGGACGTCCGGATCGCCACGCCGAAGATCTCCTGCAGCCGCTGGTTGATGTTCTCCATTGAAGCGCCGAGGTGAGACGACTCCTCCTGCAGACTCTGCACATGAAGACACAGAACTAGTTACTTGTGGAGCAAAGTTCATGGATGAGACAATTCAAAGTGCGTTACATAAAAGGGTCAATGACGAATAAGGATTTTCAACAGGTCAATTTTAAAATAATAAAAAAAGTTTTTTGTCAAGATGAATTGGCACTAGCTTTAAAAATAAGTCATGTGGTGCAACCATAATTCATATTAAAATAAATAAATTTCCTTAACATCTTGACATCTTTTGTTTTACAAGTTTTCAGTATTATACAAAAATGGTTGTTTTTTTTAATGGTCATAAAATAGACGTCAGTCAAACTTTGTTTGTATATTATGATGGAAATATAAATACAAATGTGTTGCAATCTTACACACTACAAGACAGTTTGGAAATCATGGCAGATAGAAGAAGATTGATTTAAAAACATTTAGAGTGATTTCAAAAAAAGTTTTCAAAACAGGAGTCATGGTTGGACGGTCGCACCACATGACATTATGACGCTTAAAACTACAACAAAATCCCAAATAACTAGTATTTTTTGTAAAATTCAAGTGAGTCCATATGTGGGACAGGAAGGTCATATATAGTGGTATTTTTTTATCCATTTAAACCTTTTTTGAATTGAAAAAAAATCGTTTTTTCAGAAAATATAGGCGTCACGTCATTGACCCAAAAACATTTTGAAAAACGCATTAAAAAAAAAAAGAGTTTAAAAGCAGAATTAAAGACAGACATGAATTAAAAACTGAGATGTAAGAAATAAAAGTTGTAGTGCATCATGGTGGATTTCTGAAATGTAGCAGTAAATAAAAAGGTTTACAACATTGATGCCTCAAAGTATTTGGTTCTAACTCTGGCTACAGAAAGCAGGCATGACCCCGATGACCTGAGGGTTCTGGTTGGTTCATCATGGACCAAGAGATCAGGGATGTATTTTTAGGCCATTCAGAGATTTATTAAACAAAAAAAGTATTTTAAATTTTAATTGGTTTCTCTCATGACTGACTGTCTGACTTTTCGGAATCTTGTCAGTCAGTACGTTTCCATGCAGCAGTTCAATCGGATGATCGTATAAGACATCGTTCAGACTTTTAAACTGCATGTAAACACCTTAATCTGATCTACTTCGGACCTATATCGGACATTTAATAATCTGATATCAACACCTAGATCATTCGTTCAGAGTCGGAATGTTAACGCCAGGTATACGGAGACATCGGATATTGCAGTCTGAGCATGCTGGAGAATTTCCTCTGGGGCATTTCCTTCCTTCCTTCCTTCCTTCACCCGGAAGTGAAAGGAGACGGCGCATGTTAAATAGTTGTTTAAACACCAACATGAAGATCGCGAAAGAGATGGCAGAAGCTTCATCAGGACACCGGAGCAGATCAAAATAAAGTGGAAAAATATACGTAAGGCGTACATTGGCGCCAAACAAAAACAGGTCAACCGGAAGTGGCTTGTAACACCCTATGATGTAATAATTACGTGAAAATGTAATAACGCCTGAAAATGTAATAAAATTTGCACTTAAATCATTCGAAAATCTAATAAAACCCAATAATGTAATAACTTCACCAATAATGTAATAAAATATCCTGACTGATATTGTAATAACATTTTTACCGATAATGTAATACCTTATTACATTATTGGGAATTTTTTAGGTGGGTCTTTTTTTTCAAAACGTTTTCAAAACTTAAGTAATACTTAAGAGATGAAGAATGTTATAAACACTGGATTTGAAACACCAGAATGACTATTGGGTTAAATTGCAGACTTTGAGTAGCATGTAATGAATTCCCAATAATGTAATAAGGTATTACATTATTGGTAAAAAATGTTATTACAATATCCGTCAGGGTATTTTATTACATTATTGGTGAAGTTATTACATTATTGGGTTTTATTACATTTTCCATTGAGTTAAGTGCAAATTTTATTACATTTTCAGGAAATTATTACATTATAGGGTGCTCCATGGCTCTTTGTAGAAATGGTTACCATGGTTACCATGGTTACAGCGCCACATAGCGTCACAAAGTCAGCCATGCTCTGGCCATTTATCCGATTCTCTGAACAGCAATGTAAACTGAGACAAGTGATCCGGTCTTCTGGATGTCTTTATCTGATACGATCAGAAATCTGATTTCTTTGCTGCATGTAAACGTACTGAGTAAAGAAAGAGGCAACCTGATTGCAGACCCGGTTCAGGGTTATCCTGTCAGCAGTAGGGAACACAATGTGTGCATTATTGTTTCTTTTTGGCAATAATATCAGAAAAATAGGATTGACTTGCATTCCTTAGCTCTGTATCATACATGTCCCTCTTAATAAATGTAATAATGAATCTGTAATTTAGATTTCCACCAACTGCGTTCAGCTTTTCCACACTCTCTTCTTTAAGTTCCGACCCGTGCAGCATTTTCTCCAGGGAGGTTTAGCAGTGATCACTTTCACCTTGGTGGGAGCAATATCAATGATACTAATAATTGTAGCATGAAACCAATCACTTATGCTGCTGAGGGCAGACTTGAGGGTCACGCTCCTTCATGCATCAACGGCCCTGCAGCCTCTGCAGAGTTTAACCCTGGATTGTGGCGTCCCGCTGAGAAGGAAGGTCGTCAACACTAGGAGGTTTGTGTCTCGGTGAAACCGCACACATGCAGAACGCTGGAAAGAAAGCAGCGCTCAACTAATTTAAAATAATTCCAGATAGCTTATAAAAGACAGCCTGGCAATGTATTTAAAAAAAAGCTTTTATACAGCTAAGAAAACATTTATCATTAACTAGAGAAAATAAGAATAACCTCACATTTCCAGGCGGAACCATCTCATTTAACTGGTGATGTGAATAAAATCATAAATATTAGAAAGCATATTTATCCCCTACATTAGAGAGAACAGCGACCCATTAATCAGCTGCATCTACTGCTTTTCACCCAGACTGGTTCTCTACCACTGATATTTGTGTTTCCTCCAGTCGTTTCTCACTCAAGACTATCTACACGTTTACTGGACCCTATTCTTTCTAAGCTATTTAAACAAATTCTTCCCATAACTGGATCTGTAATCTTGTCAAACACAGCCTTTTAGATTGAACCTCTACTTAAGAAGACGTCTTTAGGTCCTGATGAGAAGCTTCAGGACGATTTTGAAGCTTCTTTCCTTTAGAAAGTTGTTGCAAATTAGCGGGATGTTTCACCTTCAGTTCAATTCCATTTTATTTATATAGCGTCTGTTGCACAACAAGCTGTCTCTCTAAGCTTTTCAGGGACCCGGAGCAATTATTACACCATTCAAAACTTCTCTGATCTAACTTTTAAGAATGCTGAAGCTTCTAGCAGTGCAGCAACTTTCTGTGTTTTGTACTTTTATATCGTATATACCGAAATACCGTATTTTCTGAACTATATATAGGAAGCGTTGCATCTTCTACCTCCGAAGTTAACAGAGTTTAAGATTTCAGTGGATTTGAGTTATTTGGAGTGCCACGGAGGATACTGGACCAGCTCTACACCCTCCGCAGGGTGCTCGAGGGTTCATGGGAATTTGCCCAACCAGTCTACATGTGTTTTGTGGATCTGGAGAAGGCATTTGACCGTGTCCCTCGTGCCATTCTGTGGGGGGTGCTGAGTGAGTATGGAGTCCGGGGCCCTCTACTAAGGGCTGTCCGGTCTCTGTATGATCGGAGCAGGAGTCTGGTTCGCATTGCCGGCAGTAAGTCAGACTTGTTCCCGGTGCATGTTGGACTCCGGCAGGGCTGCCCTTTGTCACCGGTCCTGTTCATAATTTTTATGGACAGGATTTCTAGGCGTAGCCAGGGGCCGGAGGGGATCCGGTTTGGGAATCACAGGATTTCATCTCTGCTTTTTGCAGATGATGTTGTCCTGTTGGCTTCATCGGACCGGGACCTTCAGCATGTGCTGGGGCGGTTTGAGGCCGAGAGCGACGCGGCAGGGATGAGAATCAGCACCTCCAAGACCGAGGCCATGGTTCTCCACCGGGAAAGGGTGGTGTTCCTTCTCCGGGTGGGTGGAGAAGTCCTGCCTCAGGTGGAGGAGTTCAAGTATCTCGGGATCTTGTTCACGAGTGAGGGAACAATGGAGCGGGAGATTGACAGGCGGATCGGTGCAGCGTCCGCAGTAATGCGGTCGATGTACCGGACCGTCGTGGTGAAGAAGGAGCTGAGTCGAAAGGTGAAGCTCTCGATTTACCGGTCAATCTACGCCCCTACCCTCACCTATGGTCATGAACTTTGGGTAGTGACCGAAAGGACGAGATCGCGGATACAAGCGGCCGAGATGAGTTTCCTCCGCAGGGTGGCTGGACGCTCCCTTAGAGATGAGTTTCCTCCGCAGGGTGGCTGGACGCTCCCTTAGAGATGAGTTTCCTCCGCAGGGTGGCTGGACGCTCCCTTAGAGATAGGGTGAGGAGTTCAGTCACCCGGGAGGAGTTCGGAGTCGAGCCGCTGCTCCTTCACATTGAGAGGAGTCAGCTGAGGTGGCTTGGGCATCTGTACCGGATGCCTCCTGGACGCCTCCCTAGGGAGGTGTTCCAGGCATGTCCCTCCGGGAGGAGACCCCGGGGAAGACCCAGGACACGCTGGAGAGACTATGTCTCTCGGCTGGCCTGGGAACGTCTCGGACTCCCCCCGGAGGAGCTGGAGGAAGTGCCTGGGGTGAAGGAAGTCTGGGCATCTCTGCTGAGGCTGCTGCCCCCACGACCCGGGAACAGATAAAGCGGCGGACGATGGATGGATGGATGGATGGAGCATTTGGTAAACTTCTTAGCATGTTATTTATGCTATAGTTATCTGAATAACTCTTAATTTGTTATGTTAACATACCAGGCACGTTTTCAGTTGTGTCATGTAACGTAAGCAAACCGTACAATTATTCAGCCTGTTGTTGCCTCTATTCTAGTTTTATTTAAGATTGCCTTTCAAGATGACATGTCTGTTTTTGGTGTTGGATTTTATAAAATATATATCCCCCAGAAATGTGACTTATACTCCAGTGCGACTTATATATGTTTTTTCCTTCTTTATTATGCATTTTATGGCTGGTGCGACTTTTACTCCGGGGCGACTTATAGTCCGGAAAATACGGTAATTAGTTCCTCAAATTCATCAGATTGTGCGTTGATTTCCATCATCACGTGGAAAACTACTTGTATCAAACATGTTTAGCTCTCAGACGTGGGACCTTGGATAATGTTTTGCGTTGCTTTTTATAGAAAACAGATTTTCATACTGCGGGAAAACAGTCGGTAATAAGAAGAGTTGTTACTTTTTCTGATCTTTCTGCAGTCGAAACCCATACCACCTCCCGGTCTCTACTCAGAGCAGCTCGAGTCATCGGACACCACTCACCCTCTTGAGGATGTTGAGGCGGTACTTTAGTTTGACGTTCTCGTCCCGCAGCTCATTCAGACGTGGAGCGGCAGTCGGGTTCCCGGAGTTCTGCGGGTTCTTCAGACTCTCGATCTCTGCAGACAAACTCTGGATCTCTTGCTCCTAGAAAATAAGACAGAAAAACGTGTTCTCGTAAATAAACTTAACCAGATTATTGACAATGTTTTTTCGATAAGAAAGAAAAAAATATTATGGTATACCTCAGCACACAGCAGCTGCCACAAATAAAGAGAGAATAAAATGTAACAATCTGGAGTTCAAACATTGACTGATCTATGAGAACCTAATGAATAAGCACAGGAAGATTGGCACAGTAGCCAGGGAAATGGTTAGTTTGGTTACCAACAAAAGCTTACTATCGCAGAATAAATCTAGGATTGTTTTAACTTTGGATTGTACCTAATAAGCTTTAATATTTTGGACATTTGTCCTTCTATTCCAGGGGTCGGCAACCTGCGGCTCTAGAGCATGCAGCTCTTTATCGCCGCCCTAGTGGCTCCTGGAGCTTTTTCAAAAATGTTTGACCTTTTTTTTTTCTTTCCTTTTTTTCTTCTTTTTTCTCTTCTTTTTTTCCTTTTTTTTCTCTTCCTTTTTCCTTTCCTTTTTAATCTCAACATTTTGACTTTTTTCTCGACATTTCCACTTTTTTCTCAAAGTTTTGACTTTTTTCTCAAGATTGTACTTCAACATTAATCTTGACTTTTTTCTCGAAATTTTGACTTTTTTCTCGAAGTGCATAATGAAAAAAAAATCTTCCTCCTCTAAAATCTTATTTTTATTTTTCTCCTGCCTGGCCCTAATACTCTCCCATAGATTTGCGTAACAAAAAGAGTCATGTGGAAAGACATTAGTATGCTACATTTGCAGCCGAGGACCCAGTTATAATTAATATAGAAACATGCAGCATGTGTTGTCTTCATTCTAAGGCTGATACAAGACTTTTCATTTTTTGCGGCTCCAGACATATTTGTTTTTTGTGTTTTTGGTCCAATATGGCTCTTTCAACATTTTGGGTTGCCGACCCCTGTTCTATTCTAATCATTTCACTTGTTCTTCCTACTCCGCGTGAAGAACGTCGTCAGAAACGGGGAGCAGGTAGATCGGCATCTGAAGGCAGATCGTGTTAACAAGCGGCTGTTTCTGGACTTAAACCTCGAAGCGATTATTTAGACGGTCCTGTCGGGATTTTCTCTGTTTTTTCATCCTGTTCTCTCAGCTGTTTTCCTTTGTAGGGGTCACTTCTGCGGATTAGTCCTGCCCATTTATCCAGGCGTGGGAGCGGGACTATGAGTGGCCCGGGCAACGTGGGGTTCAGTGACCTGCCCGTCCTGCTGACTCAATACTCCCCCACCACTACCAGAATGTTTCCAGGTTGGCCAGTCATTTATTTTCCTCTCTGATCATTGGCCTCTTGGGCCGAGTTACCGGCTGAACTTTGTTAAAATACAGTTTCCAAAAATAAATGTTTTGGACCTTTCAGCTGTGCGTTTGTGGCGTTACGCTAAAATACAGGGGAGAAAAATGTACTTTGGTCAAATTTACTTTGTTATTATTATCAAGAACTACGTCACTGCTCTTTCTACAGTTAAATTATATTTAAAAGATTATTAGTTTTTTTTATGGTTCAGGGAATGCAACATGTTTCCAAGTGCAATGAGTCATCGTTTTAAATAATTGTGATTACATTTTCTTTCGTGATTGCCAAGCAGCCTGAACCTGAGCAGTAACAACGACTAAGTCTTGATCAAATCAATGAATACAAATTAAATACAGAAGATTCTCTCAGCCAAACAATTAAGTCTAACATTTCTCTGTCAAAAACACTCAAGCCCCTTGATGTCTCACAAGTCACACTGTCATCATAAAAGATCTGTGACAGATATTTTTCACATTATTTCATATATTCATTCATCAATATATATAACATATATAAAATTCAGCTAAATAAAACAACTAATTAATTTGAAACGTCACCAGTGTGAATGTGTGAATGTGTGAATGTCTTTGGGGCTGAAGTACAGCTGGAAAGCACTATACAAGTGTTAGCCATTAACTTTCCAGCAATAAATAAATAAATCATAACAGATAAAACAGTATCATAATGAAAGCAAAAGTGATCTTTTGATTGATAAGTTAATGCAACAGTCGGAGAAACACTACTACACCATCCATAGTCCTGTGTCATCCTTTATTTTATTAATTAGGATTCCGTTTTATCGGTTTAAACATTTTAAAATTTGTTCCATATAACACAAATTCCTGGTAATGAAGTTTATATCTTAATTTACGGGTTAAAATCAATTACCTCTGAGCGTCCACCAGAGGGCGCCACATAACATAATTCAAACTTTAAATCAAACACGCTCCATTTAAATTGGTAAGAAATGACAGATCATCCATCGTAAACGCTCACAACTTTAGCTGTGAAGATTGAAAGAAAATATTCGGCACAGAAATAAAACAGCAAATTCCCAGAAGAACTTCGCAACATCATAAACATCACCGGAATCCCTTCCTGCTGCATCTAGCACTGCGCCCAATAAACTGACACGGTTTCAACTTTTTTACCAAAACAAGATTTTAACGATTTATCACGATTTATCACTATATCACTGCTCTTTCTACAGTTAAATTAAATGTAAAAGATTATTCGTTTTTTCATAGTTCTGGGAATGCAACATGTTTCCAAGTGCAATGAGTCATCGTTTTAAATAATTGTGATAAAATTTTCTTTTGTGATTGCCAAGCAGCCTGAAGTCTTGACCAAATCAATAAATAAATACAAATCAAAATACAGAAGATTCTTTCAGCCAAATAATTAAGTCTAACATTTCTCTGTCAAAAACACTCAAGTCCCTTGATGTCTCACACTGTCATCATAAAAGAACTGTGACAGATATTTTTCACATTATTTCATATATTCATTCATCAATACATATCTACTTATATATGTATAAACATTATATAAAATTCAGCTAAATAAAACTAATTAATTTTAAACATTACCAGTTGCGTGATGTGTGAATGAGTGAATGTCCGCAGTGTGAAGGTCTTTGGGGCTGAAGTGCAGCTGGAAGGCACTATACAAGTGTTAGACATTAACTTTCCAGCAATAAATAAATCAAAACCACGCCCGCAACTAACTCCGCCGGCCGGAGCTTCCGCCATTTTTTCGTAGCGGTGTATCGCGTCATTCAGGCAGCCAATCAGCACAGAGCCTCATTATCATAGCCCCGCCCACTCAGAATCCCACATAGATAATGAGGTTATAAACTCGGATGATAAAGACATGGCTCAGAGGATGAATTTCTAATTTATTTAGCAAAAACAATCAAAAGCTTGTTTTTAAGACATTCAAGGCCTGTTTCAAATAGGTATTAGATGCCATAATAGTTCCCCTTTAAGTTGAAATCAATCTTGATGGAAAAGATTGGAATCTGAAATCTGAAAATGGGAAGAAGAAAAAAAAAACGTGAAAAAAAACTTTGGCTCGACTTTAGTTTTGTTTTTCAAAGTTGACGTTCAAATTTAACTTTTAATTTGAACTAAGGTTTCCTCAATTTTTGTCTTTTTTTCCCCCCATCATGACCCTGATTCAGCTCTCCAATACAGAATTTACATAATGATGCATTTGCAGCATTTATGCCTCCAAGGTGATTTTAAGTTGAACATCAATACTGATGTTCTCGTGTTTTTGGTCTGAAAGCAAAAGTGATCTTTTGATTGATAAGTTAAAGCAGCACAATGTAACTTTCAGCTTTTGTTGAGTTTGGCGGCTCCTTTGGACAAAAGCGGTAGTGCTTTACCAGAAAGAACACTACATTTCCCATGAGCACCAGCGCGTACTGCCAGAAAACTCCTGTCCCCGTCGCTGCATTTGTTTTGATAGTGAATGAAATAAGACGGGACGGACTTTCAAAACTACTTTTCTGTTTTCAGCGGTCGTTTGCAGGATGGATAGCGAAGAGGTAATGTATCTATTTTTGGATAAACAATATAATATGACGAAGTTGAAAATCACTCCCCTGCCCCCCCGTCCTGTTTCAGCCAGATAATGCGCCCAAACTACAAACGTTCTGGTTTTGTTCTACTGCACCTTTTTACTGTCACGTTTTTTAGAGGGACTTCGTCATAAATTAGTAGTCCAACCTACTTACTGACAAAATAGAAAATACTTTATAACCTGTGAATAACTGAATGTTTTGCAGATCAGCCCTGCACAATTTTACAGTTCTCAGGAAAAATACTAGAAATGTTCTATACATTTTCTTTGCATTGCATTCTTTCCTCTAGTGCTGTAATTCTATTCAATTGTATTATTATTTTATAAAGCTTCCTCATTGCGAATTACACAATTTTATGATCATTATTATTATTCTGTGTCTGTTGTTGATATTGTCAGTAATTTTAGAATTACCAAAACCCAAGACGAATGTGAAAACATTCTAATTTTGATACCATCACAATCACTCTGGAAAATATTACATTACGGTGGAAAAGTTACATAGTGCTGCTTTAAGTTGAACATCAATACTGTTGTTTTCGTGTTTTTGGTCTGAAAGCAAAAGTTATCTTTTGATTGATAAGTTAATGCAACAGTGCCATCCTTTATTTTATTAGTTAGGATTCCGTTTTATCAGTTTAAACATTTTAAAATGTGTTCCATATAACACAAATTCCTGATAATTAAGTTTCTATCTTAATTTACGTATAAAAATCAATTACCTCTGAACGTCCACCAGAGGGCGCCACATACCAAAATTCAAACTTTAAATCAAACACGCTTCATTTAAATTGGTAAGAAATTACACATCATCCATCGTAAACGCTCACAACTTTGACTGTGAACATTTTTTTTATTTCGGCACAGAAATAAAACTTCAAATTCCCAGAACAAACTGGTAACATCATAATTATCTCCACAAACCCCATCCTGCTACATCTAGCACTGTGCCCAAATAAACTGACACTTTTTCAACTTTTTTACCAAAACTAGACTTTCACGACTTAAGCACTATCCGCCGAATGTGACAACAAACCTCGCTTATTTGAGCAGGACATTTATTATGTTTATTCGTGCAGCTATGTTTGATAACGAGCCAAAAAAACGTGAAATTGTCTGTTTCTTTAAGCGACCCTGGTGTGAAGTTGAAACGTGGCTGTTTGACCACATTTATCCGCAGCGGTGAGTTTAACTTTCCCCCCGCGGGGCGGGACTGACCTGCTGCTGCAGCCGGGCCGAGTACTGGCTCACTGGGTCTCCCATGTCTTTATTCAGGCCGAGGATGAAACTCTTGTGTCGGCTTGTGGCAGCTGGATCTGTCTGGCTGACGACACGAGCTGCGAGGACGAACTCCGCTTCTTCTCCGGTTCAACGGGGTCAGGGCGAAACTGCAGCGCCCCCTAGTGGTTAGAAATGACAAATGAGGTGGGAAATAAGTCGATGTTAACCTTCGTCTGGTGTTAGGGTCGCCACCGACCCATTCTTAGGTTTAAATTCATAAAACTATTACAAAAATGCGTTTATTGCATCAAGGCTTTTTGACTTTGTCAGGAACCTCTATTTCAACAAAATAATATCCAAACTTTTTTTTTCACAAAATTATAAAATGATCTGGTTGAACTTGTTACCTTTGTGGTGTTAGGGTCGGTTTCGACCCAGTTATAGAATAAGCTTATAAAGCAATAATTAGAGCCAAAACTGAAATCATAACTGCACTGTCAGACAGCCAGCTCCTCTCCCAGTCATGTGAGCTTCAGTGGATTCTCATTTTGGATTTTTGTTTTCCAGTTTACCTGCACATAACAAAACAAATAAAGTCGAGCATGTCCAGGCATGTAGGGTCAATTCACTCATTTCACTTGCAGAGTGCACATCTCCAGTTTGCAGCATGCAAAGATGAGAAGAAGATTTACAGTAAGCCAAGTTCTGGACTATATTTTTGGTGAAAATGATAGAGACGACAATGAGCAGCGTAGTGATGCAGAGGAGCAGGATTCTGAGGAGGAAGACGATGTGTAGCAGGGCCAAAATCACCATATACATTGGGGGGGACATGTCCCCCCAATATTCAGATATGCTCAAAATGTCCCCCCCCCCCAATATATAGCTATCTGATTTAAAAAAAAAAAAAAGTCAGGCAACCACATACACATCCCACTGTCCGAAATAATCAATAGCAAAAAAGTCATATAATCATACAATCAGAGCAAGAGAGAGGAAAAGAGAGAGGAGAATATAGGACCACAGGAGATTGGCAAGGGAAGAAAGGATGAGAAGAGAGCAGTAAAGGCCCTCCTGCCCAGTGCCCACACAACCAGGGCCGCCGCAAGGGGTGTGCGAACCGTGCGACCGCACGGGGCCTCGCGCTATGGGCCGTTTTTTTTTGTTGTTTTTTTTCAATTTTTTTTTTTTTTCGTTTTTTCCCTTATAAGTATCAACAGTCATGTTCCATTACAGACCTAAATGTGTACTAGTCTGTGCATATCAATAAATATATGTGCAATGATACGCGCATCTGTTGTTCAATACAACTGATCAGACCAAGCGCAGACACAAGCTGCTCTGATCCAGACGGTGGAGTTGGAACAAACTGTCACACAATGTCGAGAGAACGAGACAGAATCAGGAAATTTCCATAAGGGGATGAAAAAAGAAAAAAAAATAAAGAAAATGGAAGAGTTTAATGCCTCTCTGAAAGGCTCGTTTGATAAATTTGTTACAAAAATCACCGATCCGACCGGGTCTCAAGCAGCCGCGGGGCCCCTCGTCGAGGCAAGAGATGATGATGAGGCAGGGGAAGGTATCCAGTATTTTGATAATTGGAGAGTTAAAATTGCGCATATAGACACCCGATCCGACCCGAAAAACCCAAAAATTTCGCGGGCCCCCCCAGCCATTTCGCACAGGGCCTCGCAAATCTCCCAGACAGCTCTGCACACAAGTAAAACAATGTAATAACATGTAACGCAATGCATTACCATTATGGTAAAAAGAAAAAAAGGTGTGTGTGTATGTATATATATATATATATATATATATATATATATATATATATATATATATATATATATATATATATATATATATATATATATATATATATATATATATATATATATATATATATATATATGACAACAGACTTTCACTCATATCAAACAAGGTTTAGTAACAATAGCTTATCTATACCGTCCTCCCGAACCTCAAGTCACCAATTCAACATTACTTATAGAGGCCCCAAGCTCTGGTCTGACTTAAACTCTTCACTGAGGTCCACCTCCTCCCAATGCATGTTCAAAATAAACCTAAAGGAATTTTTACTTTCCACAGGAACCTAATTTACTTTCTCTACTCGACCTTTAATTTTATCGACCTTTAATTATATATTCTTTCTCATTGTTCTGCTTTTGTCACATTTTTTGTTCTTTCTTTGTGTTTTTTACTATTAGTTGTTTCAAGTACTTGAATTCCTGTTGCTATTGATCTTTGTCTTTTGTTGTTGTTCTCATGCAACAAGCTCATGCATGCTGTCTGCTTGTCCTTTGTTTTGTTTTTTTGACAGGGGTGGAACCTTGTACAAGTTTGCTATAGAACTTCGTTCCCTCCTTGCGCAGTGCTTCAAGCATCTTTTTGTGCTAAATTAATAAACTCTAAACTCTAAAACTCTAAACTCTAATATGAGAGAAATTTATATATTTATAAGAGAGGAATTTGGTCCCCCCCAATGTTGACTCCATGGTTTAGGCCTTGATGTGTAGTATCATCCAGAAGACACTAACACATCTGGTGAGTCTGACGAGGAGGTCACTGGTGCTGAAGCTTCTCCTGCTGAAAAATTCAAGTCCAAAAATGGAAAGATACTTTGGAGCTCAGTACCTCATGATGTACATGGCAGGGCAGCTGCTGAAAATGTCATCAAAAAGCCCCCTGGAATCACAAGGTTTGCTTTGACAAGAGTCAGAGATATCAAAATATGTTTTGAGCTATTTATGCCATTGTCAATAAAAAGAGTCATAATTGCTATGACAAACCTTGAAGGGAAAAAAGTCCATGGCGACATGTGGAAAGACATGGATGAGGAATGCCTGGATGCTTATATTGGTGTTCTTCTTCTTGCTGGAGTGTACAGATCCTGCAATGAGTCCACTGATAGTCTCTGGGATGCATCGACAGGCAGAAATATTTTCCAGGCAACAATGTGACTTCAGACCTTTCGAATGATATCACGAGTCCTCAGATTAGACAAAAGGGATACCAGAGCAAGATCTGACAAGCTTGCCCCCATCAGGGATGTCTGTGAGAAATGGGTTCAGCTCCTTCCACTGATGTTCAACCCAGGGCCAGAGGTGACAGTGGATGAACATATTTTCCTTTTCCGAGGAAAATGCCTCTTCCGGCAATACATACCCAGTAAGCCAGGGAAGTACGGCATAAAAATCTGGGCAGCCTGCGATGCCAAAAACAGCTATGCCTGGAACCTACAGATTTACACAGGCAAAGCTGCGAGTGGCATCCCTGAGAAGAACCAAGGAAAACGTGTGGTCCTTGATTTGACTACTGTCCTGCAGGCTCACAATATCACTTGTGACAATTTTTTAAAGTTCTATTGCTGAAAAAATCTTTTTTTTCCCCCATTTCCGTGAGGTAAATGTATATGGGTCGAAATTGACCCATAACACCATAGATGTTACTATAGTTAATAATATTAAAATGAAAAAATAAATGAAACAAATTAATTTAAGAGATGTGTTCTAATACCCCTCAGTAATAGCTAGGTAACACAACAACCTTTTATTTATTCATATGATTCTCTTGAAGCTCATTTTACCAGTTTTTTAAATTGAAATCTAGGGCTATACTGACAAAAAAAGGCCCTGAGACCCACACCAAAAATAATAAAACCAATATTTTCATGGATAAGGAAGCCTAACAATGTAACCAAGAGATGAGAAACAAATTGGATGATGGATAATTGCTTTTAGTGTATTTTAGAGATGATTTAAAACACGGGTCAAAACCGACCCGTTAACATCGGAGATGGTAACAGAAAGCTGACGCCAGACAAAGGTTAAAGGGGAGCAGTACTCGAGTTGTAAAAAACAATCAGGGGGGATGGTGGATGTTATCATATGGGGACAGATAATTTGTGCTGATTACAAATAATATAATATATTACAAATAATAGCAGTGACCAAAACACCTGCAGAAATACTGCAGGAATGACATAGCAGCAGTTAAATGCAGCCTTCTGTAAGCTTTAAATATCCACTGGGCTTACATCAAATACATCAAAACACAACAATAAAAAACACTTTTCTGAACTTATCAATATGACTCTGTCCTTCACAGGATAAGTAAAATGGATCACTGCAAAAACTCACAATCTTAACAAGAATATTTGTCTTATTTCTAGTTAAAATGTCTCATTTTAGTAAACAACAATTTTCATCACTGGAAAAAACAACAATTTTCACCTGTTTCAAGTAGATTTTCACTTGAAATAAGTAGAAAAATCTGCCAGTGGAACAAGATTTTTTTGCTTGTAATGAGAAGATAAATCTTGTCCCACTGGCAGATTTTCCTACTTATTTCAAGTGAAAATGTACTTGAAACAGGTGAAAATTGTCAAATAAGTTATTTTTCTGGTGATGACTCCCCCTCAACTCGAGTACTGAGGACAAGATCTAGTTATCTATATGAATGACTGAATGAATGACTGAATGAATGACTGACTGACTGACTGACTGACTGACTGACTGACTGACTGACTGACTGACTGACTGACTGACTGACTGACTGACTGACTGACTGACTGACTGACTGACTGACTGACTGACTGACTGACTGACTGACTGACTGACTGACTGACTGACTGACTGACTGACTGACTGACTGACTGACTGACTGAATGAATGAATGAATGAATGAATGAATGAATGAATGAAAGAAATGTTATTTATTAATGTGTCATACACCCAGTACTCGAGATGAGGGGGGATGAGGGGGGATGGCATCCCCCCTGAAATAAAAATGGTCCAAATCATCCCCCCCTGTAAAACTACCATCCCCCCTTTCCATCCCTTATGTCATTTCATCAATGAATGTGGTTTTACTGCTATTTCAACATTTAGAGTCATCACCAGAAAAATAACTTATTTGACAATTTTCACCTGTTTCAAGTAAATTTTCACTTGAAATAAGTAGAAAAATCTGCCAGCGGGACAAGATTTATTTTCTTATTACAAGCAAAAAAATCTAAATCTATCAAAAAAAGTGAAAATCTACTTGAAACAGGTGAAAATTGTTGTTTTTTCCAGTGATGAGTCTTGTTTTAAGTGTAATAAGTTTTAAGTACTACTTTCTACTACTTTTTACTAAAATGAGACATTTTAACTAGAAATAGGACAAATATTCTTATTTTGAGTTTTTGCAGTGATCCATTTTACTTATCCTGTGAAGGACAGAGTCATATTGATAAGTTCAGAAAAGTGTTTTTTATTGTTGTGTTTTGATGTATTTGATGTAAGCCCAGTGGATATTTAAAGCTTACAGAAGGCTGCATTTAACTGCTGCTATGTCATTCCTGCAGTATTTCTGCAGGTGTTTCAGTCAGTGCTATTATTTGTAATATATTATATTATTTGTAATCAGCACAAATTATCTGTCCCCATATGATAAAATCCACCATCCCCCCTGATTCTTTTTTACAACTCGAGTACTGGTTGATTTCTGTTAAATTGTTTTGCCATTGCTACCATATGATCATGCATTTATCAATCAATAAATCAATCAATCATTTATTTCAAACCAACAAAACCACAACTCTCGTACTACAAAACAAGAACAGAAAGTTACAGGACACCATTGAACAGAACAAACAACAATACCAACAACAGACACTATAACAAAATAAAAACAAACACTGTTTGAAAAGGGGATGGCAATATTCATAAAATGCATATATAGTATATAGTAAGCAGTAGTTATTTTTTTTTATAGATTACTGGTACAGATCAGACTAGACCCATTCCTGCAGGTCTGTTTTAGGTTGACATATACTGTATTAGCAAATGCAAAGCCTGAACATGGCAAACATCAGAATCACAATCAGAAAGAAGTTTATTTCCAAGTAGTTTTTTAACACACACAAGGAATTTGTTGTGGTGATTTGGTGCAATACAGAAGAACAAATAGTTAAATATGAGATATAAAATAAAACTGCAGCCTTCTCCTGTTCTTTACAGCAGCAACCAGATGGTGATGGATGAGGTGAGGATGGATCAATGATGGTCTAGAACTGCACCATCAGTTTCTTTGGCAGGTTGAACTTCTTCAGCTGCTGCAGGAATCCTCTGCTGCGCAGGTGTAACCATAACAACCACTACCATAAGCAGTGTCAAAGCTGGCTTATGACATTAAGTATATATCCAATGTTAAGTTTGGTCCTATTTGTGAGCCACACACACAGCAGCAGTGCCAGAACTACAGTACAAATGCCAACGACAGCTCAATTAACTCCATATGTGTGTCTGTGTATCTGTGGAACTATGACTTGCTTGGCCCAGATTCAATCCAAAAGTTTTAAAATGGGGAAAATCGTGCATAATGGCATGTGTTATATGGGTCAGATGTGACCCAGATGTCTTAAACCGTCCGTAACGTGGGCCAAGCACGGCCGGAAGGTCCACAGAATACTAATTCAGTTCATGTCTGGTGGACGTGTGGATGAATTTAGAAAGTAATGAGTCATTATTACCCGGTCAAGCGGAAACATTGGCCAAAGAAACCTGGTGATGTGGGTCACATCCGGCCCACACTAATGATTCTACATGGATCTTTGATGCTTTTCACTGGGGTCGGCAACCCGCGGCTCCAGAGCCGCATGCGGCTCTTTAGCGCCGCCCTAGTGGCTCCTGGAGCTTTTTCAAAAATGTTTGACCTTTTTTCTCTTTTTTTTTCTTCCTTTTTCCTTTTTTTCTTTTTTTCTCTTTTTATTTCTTTTTTCTTCTCTTTTTCCTTTTTTTTCTCTTTTTTCTCCCTTTTTCCTTTCCTTTTTAAATCTCGACATTTCGACTTTTTTTCTCGAAATTTTGACTTTTTTCTTGACATTTCGACTTTTTTCTCGAAATTTTGACTTTTTTCTCGACATTTCGACTTTTTTTCAACATTTCGACTTTTTTCTCAAGATTATACTTCAACATTAATCTAGTCATTTCGACTTTTTTCTCGAAATTTTGACTTTTTTCTCAACATTTCGACTTTTTTTCAACATTTCGACTTTTTTCTCAAGATTATACTTCAACATTAATCTAGTCATTTCGACTTTTTTCTCGAAATTTTGACTTTTTTCTCGACATTTTGACTTTTTTCTCAAGATTGTACTTCAACATTAATCTTGACATTTTGACTTTTTTCTCGTAATATAAACTTTTTGCTCGACATTTCGACTTTTTTCTCGACATTTTGACTTTTTTCTCAACATTTCAACTTTTGTCTTGAAATTTCCTCAACATTTAGACTTTTTTCTCAACATTTAGACTTTTTTCTCGAAGTGCATAATGAAAAAAACATCTTCCCCAAGTTATAACTAATATAGAAACATGCAGCATGTGTTGCCTTCATTCCAAGGCTTATACAAGACTTTTCATTTTTTGCGGCTCCAGACATATTTGTTTTTTGTGTTTTTGGTCCAATATGGCTCTTTCAACATTTTGGGTTGCCGACCCCTGTACTAAATTTACTATTAAAAAAAATATCTGTGGAGGTTCATCAGCCCAAATAAAACACACAAAAACACATTAAACAGAAGTAGAAGAGAAGAATTTTTCTTTATTTGTTGTGAAACTACAAAACATACTGTTTGTTTTTGTTTTGTTTGCTTTTTTTTTTGTGCTGGTGAAATATTTACAACTCTTGTTGACAGTTCAGTGTCAGAGAATAAAATTCACAGCTTTTCAGGACTTTCAACAAAAGAAAAAGATGGGGGGGTCAGGGAGGGAGAAGCACACCCAAATCACAAAAGTGCAATAAATACATGCTGCGTTTCTCTTAGCCAACCACAGACACATCACCAGGTTCACCAGCAGATGTAATACCAACGGATTCATTAGGAGAAAATAAAATAAGTGGAAATAAAAAATGCACTTAGCTTGGTAGGGGTGGAAACAAAACACAAATCAAGTCACAAACTACATGACAAAATCACTTTTTTCTTTTTCTGACTGATTTCTCAGGAAAAACATCCTACTTTCTTTCATCTAGGTTTTTGTGTAAGTGACTCTTCTTTGATTTTGAGGTTAATCCGCTGCTATTTTCTATTTCTTTCATCTATCTGCCCTACAGAGGAAATTAAAAACTCGCCACATTCACAGAACAAGTCTCTCGCTGCATCTCACTCATTAGACGGTGGTTGAGTTTTACAATTAAGAGACAAAAAAAGGACAAAAAAAGGAAAAGAAAGGTTGCTTTCCAAAAGCATGCCGTCTGATGCGACTGGAGCAAATTTCTTTTTTCCACGTCGCAGAGAAAACTCCTCAGTTCTGTGGGCTGCTCTCACGCTGGAGGAAGAAATCCTGAACCCGATCAATAACAATCCCAACAGTCCGATCAATGAAAATGATCAGCATGTTCTGTGTTTGGGAATGGCAGGATTGTAGCTCCTATAATGTAATAATCTCCTGAAAATGTAATAAAATTTGCACTTAACTCAATCGAAAATGTAATAAAACCCAATAATGTAATAACTTCACCAATAATGTAATAAAACATCCTGACGGATATTGTAATAACATTTTTACCAATAATGTAATACCTTATTACATTATTGGGAATTTATTACATGGTACTCAAAGTCTGCAATTTAACCCAATAGTCATTCTGGTGTTTCAAATCCAGAATATATAACATTCTTAGATTCTTAAAACACAAAATGTAGAACTCTGGACTGAAAATGAACATATATATTACATTATTTGTCAAGTATTACATCATCAGTTTTGGAAAAAAAAAAAGACCCACCTGAAAATGTAATAAATTCCCAATATATCCCAAATAAAATCCCAAGGTATTATATTATCGGTAAAAATGTTATTACAATATCAGTCAGGATATTTTATTACGTTATTGGTGAAGTTATTACATTATTGGATTTTATTACATTTTCGATTGAGTTAAGTGCAAATTTTATTAAATTTTCAGGAGATTATTACATTTTCAGGAAATTATTACATTATAGGGTGCTACAAGGATTAAGAACTTTTAGTGACCGAGCACTAAATCTGTTTTCTTGTGCTTTTTATCTGCTAGTGACAGTTGTTGGGGAGGAGCTGGAAGTAACAGAGAGATGGAGAGACAAGGCAAAAAAAACAACGATCAAACAAGTATTTCGGTGCTGAGAAGCACTTGAATACTTCTTCATAAACACATTTATCTAAAATGATGCAGTAAAATTCAACCCAGTCTCAATGAATGATGCACCGTTTGGACTCAGAGTATTCATCCTAACACTGGATTACTCCCCCTCACAATCATAGAACAGTGCAGCACACCTGTGCACCGAACCTGGACCCCTTTCTGCAGCAGAACTCAAATACTGTCCCCCCAGGAACCCCTGGTTTCACAGAAAACAGACAGAAAACAGACAGAAAACAGACAGAAAACAGCTCCCTCAGCGCTGAAGCTCCATATCCTTTCATTAGTTTTAATGGACAGTTCTGGCCTGAATGAAGCAGAGTTCACACCAACGTTCTCATTTCCACCTGTAGCTCCTGACCGGATATTAATGGAGACATTACTGTATGTTTGTATATTATGTACAGTACTCGAGTTGAGGGGGGATGAGGGGGGATGGCATGTCATTTTATCAATGAATGTGGTTTTACCGCTATTTCAACATTTAGAGTCATCACCACAAAAATAACTTATTTGACAATTTTCACCTGTTTCAAGTAAATTTTCATTGGAAATAAGTAGGAAAATCTGCCAGTGGAACAAGATTTATCTTCTTATTACAAACAAAAGAATATTGTCCCACTGGCAGATTTTTCTACTTATTTCAAGTGAAAATCTACTTGAAACAGGTGAAAATTGTTGTTTTTTCCAGTGATGAGTCTTGTTTTAAGTGTAATGAAATTTTTTTTTTACCAAAATGAGACATTTTAACTAGAAATAAGACAAATATTCTTGTTAAGATTGTGAGTTTTTGCAGTGATCCATTTTACTTATCCTGTGAAGGACAGAGTCATATTGATAAGTTCAGAAAACTTTTTTTTTTTACAACTCGAGTACTGATTATGTCGCATGAAATGACTACAGCTCAAAGTCTTCTCTCTTGGTTTTTGGCCTGGGAGTCTGAGACAAATCTCAATCGGGAGTTGTTCAAATTTCGTGGGAAACTGTGACATCACAGACCCAGATCAGAGTGGCGTTAAAGCACCTATTCCTCTTTATTTCCGTCTGACTCTACCCCTTAAAACTTTTAACAGAGCTGTTTCCGGCAGTAAAATAAAGGGAAACATCTGGAAGTTCAGCAGCATGGTGACATAACGTACCGAAGTGTAGCCGGGTGTCCCAGCAAAGAACTGTAACGAAGCAGCACGACGATAAACACGTGCACTGTCGAAAACAAGAATCGTGTCGTTTCATTCGCCTGTGAACATTAAATCTTTTTTTTTTTTGGGCCACTTGTATGGAGGATTTTTTGTGCCAAAATTAGATAAATAAATACATCATTAATTAATTAAAATGGGAATGAAATATATCATTAATTAATTAAATGTGTCATTAATTAATTAAATGCAGTTTTACATTTCATGATTCACACACAACACGAAATCATTAATTAAATGTGTCATTAATTAATTAAATGCTGAAATAATAAATATCTTTTTTTACTTAAAATGAATTGTATTATAATTAATTATTGACATATTTAATTCAAATTTTAATTAATTAATGACACATTTAATTCATTAATGATATATTTCATTCCCATTTTAATGAATTAATGATGTATTTATTCATTTCATTTTGGCACAAAAAATCCTCCATACACTTGGGGGCAGCCTGAACAGCAGAAATCTGAAAATTGAAGAAACTTAAGTTAAAATAGATCTTGATGGAAAAGATCGGAATCTGAAATCTGAAAATGGGAAAAGAAAAATGTGAATGAAACTTTGGCTAGACTTTAGTTTTGTTTTTCAAAGTTGACGGTCAAATTTAACTTTTCATTTGAACTTAGGTTTCCTAAATTTTTGTCTTTTGTTTCCCCCCATTATGACCCTGATTCAGCTCTCCAATACAGAATTCACATAATGATGCATTTGTAGCATTTATGCCTCCCAGGTGATTTTAAGTTGAACATAAATAGTGTTGTTCTCGTGTTTTTGGTAGTGTTTTTTGATTAATAATCAAGTAAAGAGACAAACAGACGCCTGTCAAGGTGAGCCAAAAGAAAAAGTTGTGAAACAAATCAATGAGCTGAAAGACAATAAAAAGCTGCGATGCAGATACTTCATAGTTCATTTAAATGTGTAAATTGGGGGAAGTAAAAGGTGATTTTGCTCAGTGTTGCTGGTAGATTCGTGCTGATGTTCACAGATGTGACAGCAACTCTGATATGCATCCAAAACATCCAGTTACAGCATGAAAACGCGGGGATGAAACCATCAAAACCAGTGCTGAAACCAGCCAATCAGAGAGAAGAGTAGGACCTTTAAGGATAAAAAGTGGGACTTCTGTCTTCCTATTGGCTGCTTGTTTCGTTCTATTTTTTTTAAACTTCCAGTCGAACAATTATACAATCAGTAAAAGTTCACAGTCATCAAAAATACATTTCATCTTTACCTCCTGCGAGTGTTTTCGACAATCATTGTGTGCTTCAACAATCAATCATTCCAGCGTGAGGCAAAGGTTTCTGGATTTTCTTTTCTTTCCAAAAACCCACATCAAGTTTCTTTTTTTTTCTTCTTTCTTTTCTTTTTTTAAAGTGCAGACTATCCGATCATCTACCTGAGTGTTAGTGAGAGTCAGCGCCGTTTCTACGCTTGGCTGCATGAATGTGTGGCTGGTTCCAGACGATCACGAGGATATTTTAGGTCAAAGAAAGATCTGTTTTCCCACTAACGTATGGAAATCGACGACGGCCCCAGATTTCCCCGCCGAGATGTTTTAGTGTTTTTTGCAGTGAGTTTCAACTGAAGGTCTTTGCAGATTTACAAGCAAACCTGCAGCCTTGTAAAAAAATCAATAAATACATTAAATCCAGTTTTTGTTGAAGCCGTTGGAGCTATAATCCTTCAGATTGAAATTTATCTCGATGTCTTATTTTGTTCCCAAGGGTTCTGAGTAAAAATAAAAACATCTCCAGTTCCATAAGTTTATGTATTTATGTCCCTGTAAGCAGGATCTGGATTGAGAAAGGAGCAAATACACAATTTTTGATTCTGATTTGTAATTATTGTATTTGGGCTTGATGGTCAAAACAGGTTCATGTTGTGATCAAAAGTTTGGATAATTTTTGTTATTGTTACGTAGAAATACTCAAAATGTGCCACATCCAAACCTGGTGATTATTTAAAGCTTTGACTTTGATTTAAATGTTGTTTTTATTGCTTTGTGGGATTTCTAAATGCCATAATTGACTGATGTTCTCAAGAGGTGAAAAAAATAATCAGCAATTTCAGGATTTGTTGTAACTAACAAGTTACTTGGGGAGCTCAGACTGAAGGAATAAAAACTAAAAGAGTTTTTGAGCTCCCGTCTCAAACACGGTTGGTATTTATGAAAGCTTCTCCGTCACACACAACTCAGAGAACAACAGAGCGGTTTTACCTGGTTCCAAAGCCGAGACGTCTCTGAACTGGAGCCATAAAAGTCAAAATGTTTAAACCAGGGGTGTCAAACTCACTTTGCTTGGCGGGCCGGATTTGACCAACTTTTTCTCTCGGGCTGCACACTGAAACAGTGCGAACATTTTTTTTTCTAATCCTTTTTTTTTTTTTTACTATTGTTATCTAATCCAATATCAGTTTAGTTAATTTTAAAGGAAATATGCACTTTGTTTACACTCTAATTATGTAAAATATATTTCTTCAGGATCTTTTCTTGAAATTATGTAAATACTTTTAATATCATTTTACAAAGACAAACAGAAACAAGTATGTTTTTTTTTATATTTAGCTTTTTTATGGGAAACTTAATTAAAACCAAAATCTTTCTTATTACATCCGAGAGTGTTTCTTTCTGATTTATAGATTTTTCCAGTACAATTTAGTGTATTCATTTTTAAAAATTGGCGCAGATATTTACGTCAGTGTGCCGAAAAAGTCAGCACTTCTCTTTTAACTGTTTTACTTTGTCACTATCCTCGTATTCAAAACTGAAATTCTCCGAATAAATATCTTCTATCATCTTTTTGATATTGATAGTGATATTTTTCCTGCGAAAATATATAATAGTAGTCAGTTAATAAAAATAAACGACCGTCTACAAAGAAATAAAAATCGGCAAATGCATTCTAGAAAACTAAAAAAATGTCAAAAACTGCTCTATTTGTGGAATAACGATGGATTTGTAGAAGAAATATATTATCGGATATGCTGCGATTCATGGCAATTATTTATGCCTTTATTAACATTTAGTTTTTTTGCGTTGGAAACTTCTCACGGGCCGCATGAAAATCTCTCTCGGGCCGTATGTGGCCCGCGGGCCGCACATTTGACACCCCTGGTTTAAACGATAACAGAGAACCACAAATGTCTTCCTAATCTTCCTAAACACAACTTTAACCATCTGAACAAAGTCAAGAGTTTAAAAGGAAATGCACCCTGGGAGTTGTAGTAACTGTGGAGTCAACTAGGAAAATAACTTGAGTTTTACTTTTGAAATCTCTCCTCTTAATAAAGAGAGATTTCAAAGTAAACTCTTTTTATAAAAATAATTTTTGGAGAATTAGAATCTGAAGGTTTATAACTCTTGTTAAACTTCAACAAAATACAGTGACTTTAACAGGCTGTTTAAAGAAAAATACTGGATTCATATCTACTAATGTAGAAATGTTTTGATTATGTCAAAATGGGAAGTTATACTGGAAAAAAAGACCTTTTGTGCTTCTACGTTTGCTTGTAAAATGTTCCCGGTGCTCTTGGCTTCAACGTCAGCTTGGATTAAAGTATTGTACCATGTTTGATTTTATCTTGTGCTTTCCATGTACATGTCACTTTACAATAAAAGTCTTGATCGCACGCGTGGGAGCGCGTGACTCTTGCTGGAATGATTTTAAACATCTAAGCGTCTATAAACAGCCGGTTAGTAACAGAAAGAAAGCAGCAGAGTGGAGGAGAGTGGAACAATAATAAAAGAGCTTCAGCAGTGTTGCTACTAATTTACAGACTATCCACATGAGAAATGCTGAGCTTCTTCACCATTTTCAATGTTTTTTTTGTCGTGTTTTTTTTCCTCCTACTAATTTTTTACAAATTCTTCATGACACCGTTGAACGTTCGCTTCCTTGCGCAGGTTGAGCTTCGGGAGGGAAAACGCTAAGAAATCCTTCACTACACGTCGTCGGCCGGCAGGTCGGGAATGCAGGACTTTGCTCGTGTGAAGAACGCCATTTTTTCTCTGAAATTGAACCACAAACAGTCAGAATACGTCTTTTTCTTAAAAGATTAGTTCAACATTTCTCTTTTTCTTTCGCACAGACATAAAATACTTTTTTAAACAAATGAATTTCATTTCCTAATACAGGACTGTCTCAGAAAATTAGAATATTGTGATAAAGTTCTTTATTTTCTGTAATGCAATTAAAAAAACAAAAATGTCATACATTGATTATGGTTTACAATTTAAGATTCCCAGAATATTCTAATTTTTTGAGATAGGATATTTGAGTTTTCTTAAGCTGTAAGCCATGATCAGCAATATTAAAATAATAAAAGGCTTGCAATATTTCAGTTGATTTGTAATGAATCCAGAATTACATTTTTGTTTTTGTAATTGCATTACAGTAAATTACAATATTAAAATTTTCTGAGACAGTCCTGTATACTTTATTTTGTGTTATGATTCCCTAACTTGCCTATTGACAAACTCACCTGTTTCATAGTTTATACTGCGATAACAATAAAGGAGCTTGACTTGCATTTATTCTTAATTGCATTTTCCATTTAATCACAATGTTTCTCTAATTTGGGGTTGTGGAAGGAGGACGTTAGTTTAACTTGGAGACCGTCCATAAACTCTGAAAGCAGCTCAAAAGATCATCAATAAACAAGACTTTATCAATCAACCCTGTCCAAAAACAAATAAATAATCATCACATTTTCAGAAAGTGTGCATGTAGCACCCTATAATGTAATAATTTCCTGAAAATGTAATAAAATTTGCACTTAACTCAATCGAAAATGTAAGAAAATACAATAATGTAATAAATTCACCAATAATGTAATAAAATATCCTGACTGACATTGTAATAAAATTTTTACCGATAATGTAATACCTTATTACATTATTGGGAATTTATTACATTTTCAGGTGTGTTTTTTTTTTTTTCCAAAACTGATAAGGACTGTCTCAGAAAATTAGAATATTGTGATTTTCTGTAATGCAATTAAAAAAAACTAAAATGTCATACATTCTGGATTCATTACAAAACAACTGAAATATTGCAAGCCTTTTATTATTTTAATATTGCTGATTATGGCTTACAGCTTAAGATTAAGATTCCTAGAATATTCAAATTTTTTGAGAAAGGATATTGGAGTTTTCTTAAGCTGTAAGCAGTAATGTCAGACATTTTTGTTTTTGTAATTGCATTACAGAAAATCACAATATTCTAATTTTCTGAGACAGTCCTGTAGGTTCACTTTCAGTTCAGAGTTCTACATTTTGTGTTTTAAGTATCTAAGAATGTTATATACACTGGATTTGAAACACCAGAATGACAATTGGGTTAAATTGCAGACTTTGAGTACCATGTAATAAATTCCCAATAATGTAATAAAGTATAACATTATTGGTAAAAATGTTATTACATTATTGGGTTTTATTACATTTTCGATTGAGTTAAGTGCAAATTTTATTACATTTTCAGGAAATTATTACATTATAGGGTGCTACAGTGCAGCTAGTTACAATAAGCCTTTAAAAAGGCAAACTTCCAGCAGTCTCTGTTGAGACCTGCAGGTCTCCGGTCTCCTACCTGAAGGTCTGGACCTCAGGGACCTCCTTCCCGCTCTGTCCTCTGATCTTGTGGACATATTTGGCTGCGTCCCTCATCATCTTCTCCACTCTCTTCTCCTGCAGCTGCTCCTCATGAGTCTAAGGATGAAGAGGAGAAACGGATATTAAACCTCGCTGTTCAAGTTGTGCCAGGACCCACGTGTTTGATTGTAGTTTTCTAGTACCTGTTTCTCGGCCTGCCTGAGCAGGAGGCGGAAGCGTTCGTCCTCTTGCACCCAGGCGGGCAGCTCCTTCTGGCCCTGCTGCCGCGCCTGCTCCAGCTGCGTCTTGAGTTCCCGCAGCACCCGCAGCTCCTGCAGCAGCCGGGCCTGCCGCGTCCGGGACACCTGCAGGTCCAGCTCCAGGTCCAGGGACGTCCGGAGCAGGCAGTCCAGACTCTTGGCCTGGAGGAGAGGCTGTAGGGAGGACGGGGAGGGACAATTAACACTGGAAATCTTCACCATATGCTCTGGAACTGTCCGATTATAGATGCTTTCTGGAAATACGTGGTCAAAACAATCTCTGACATTTTAAAATCCCATATTCTTGATCCTAAAGGCTGGATACTGGAAGATATCAGTTCGCTAAATATGATTTATCATAAAAAGTACTTCATTCTGCTTGCAGGCACTGCAGCAAAAAATTGTATTTTAAATAAACTGAAAATTAGAAAAAACCCCAGCACCCAAACAGTGGATCAATGAACTTGGATCATATAGTACTCCAGAAAAAATACTGTATTCCGTTAGAAAAAAACCTAGAGACTTTGACCTTATTTGGGGACCTTTTTTGGATTTTTTGCCTTTATTGGACTAACTAATGATCTGAATCATTTACTGCATTAATGAATGTGTTTTTGCAGGACTTTTCATTATTCATTTACTCCAGTATTAATAGACATATGTGAAAAGAAGCTAAATGAGTTTGAATGATGTATTGATCTATTGACCATATGAGGGAGGGAAGGGGAGAGGGATGTGTTGTGGCATTTATTTATATTTACTTATTTATTTTTATTTTTTTTCCATTTTATTTTATTTTATTATTTATTAATTTTTGTTTAATTATCATTAAGAAAAGTAAAAAAAAGGAGGGAAAATATTTATATGTATATTGTTATTATAAATCTTATTTTTTTGCCCTCAATAAATATATCTATACAAAAAAAAAATCCACTGATTGGTAAAACAAATCTGATACTAAAAACATTCAAATGACTCAAAATAAAGTGAGAAAACCAGGGCAAATGTATATATTTTTTTGTATCTTGGAAAATAAAATCCTTCCCTCGGTACATTCATGTTCTCTTGGCCCGGGTCACAGGGGCACCAGGTCTGAGCAGAGACCCCAGACCTTCTTCTTTCCGGCCACTGTCTCTTCCTCCACTGGAGGGATACTAAACTCAACCAAGAGGTGGAAACACCCACACATACCACTTTCAATTCGGGATTTAACATGTCAATAGTTTGATTCTCCATGTGTGTGAATGATCCCGAGGTGGACATGAGTCCCACTCTGTCCCGAGACCTCGGCGGTTAGTCTGAGACCAGTTCATACACATTTTAACCAAAACATTTCCATGACTTTCCCATGACTTGGCAGCAAGTTTCCATGACTATACATGACCTCTAAAACATCAATGTAAGAATGAAATATAGGAATAAAACTATGTAAAAAGTCACTACAGTGGAGATCTAATGACAATTATGGTTTTATACAAAATAAAAAATGTTTTAAACTAACACTGATATACCAGTAATATGTTGTAGTATATGTTTTATAGTAATCTAATATAACTGTAATAGCTGTTGGAGAATGTGGTCACCCGATCCGATCTGCATGATGCGCAAGATGCTAGGCACGAGACTTTTCGATACGAAATATTTATTGATCAATTTTAAATCTACCTTATAGACTGTTATTACTAAATTACTTAAGAAAACTCAAATATCCTATCTCAAAAAATTTGAATATTCTGGGAATCTTAATCTTAAACTGTAAACCATAATCAGCAATATTAAAATAATAAAAGGCTTGCAATATTTCAGTTGATTTGTAATGAATCCAGAATGTATGACATTTTTGTTTTTTTAATTGCATTACAGAAAATAAAGAACTTTATCACAATATTCTAATTTTCTGAGACAGTCCTGTAAATAAGCAAAAGCTCCTGGAGATGTGAAAACTCACATGTAACGGGACTGAAAACCTGGTCACTGTGACTTACTGGATTATTGGAAAAACAGGGCTTAGAAGTCAGGAGATTTGCACGTCTGTGTCCCCTCCGTGATATTTTTCGAAAGTCTGCTAGTTGTGTGTTCCAGTGTAACGGCACACCGAGAAAATAACAGAAACCTATTGGACATTAGGTGATATTCTTGTTCTAAAAACCTGATTTCCTGCTGCTTGTCCGGGTCCAGGAGCAACACTGAGACCAAAGAAATGTCTGCCGGCAGAAAGCCAGACCCGCATTAAACATTCAGGCTGATATTAAATATTAAGAGTCACTTCACAGGGCGTCATTGAGCGGATTCAGACCTGAAAAGAAATACAAACAGGCTCCTCGTCTCCCTCTCAGGGAACAGAGACGGCGCTTACTGCCGTCAGTAAAACAGGTTTGACTTCACTGCCAACAACGAGACGTAGACGAGAGGAAGAAGTCAAGTATTCTTCCTCTGTTACTGCCATTATTGACGAAGCTTAACTTCCTGTTCCTGTCCGAGCATGCCATTATTACTGCTCCAGAGTTGGTAATATATGCAAGCAAATGATTAACTTTTGTGTTGAAACTTATGAAAAGTTAATTTATTGTGGCCAAATGCAGATAATTCTGGGGTCCTTGACATGCCAGTTTGAGATCTAAATATGTTGTTATATCGTTATTGAATGCACTGTATTTTTTATTTGTTGCATTGATTGACTGAATGGGCCTATATTTTCAACACTGTGCCTAGTTTTATGTTTTACACTATGCAATACGTTTTACACTGTACAATATGTTTTTATACAGAACTTTGTATTTTTTTCTTTATCCTTTTGAAGAAAAAAAAAGTCTTTGACAGATCACCTGTTCTGGAGTATTTGTTACAAGGTGGTGGTGGTGGTGGTGTGTGAGGAGGTATATGTGAGGGGGTGTGGTCCAACTTTCTAATTGCCGGGTAATTGCGGGGTAAAGGGGGAGGTAATTATCAGACAATTGTTCAAATCTTTATAATTAAAATCTACAATTACCAGTTAATATTATGGAAACAACACACGCTTTCTTTTACAGTCCAGTTTCACTTTAATTACTGAGTAAAAGCCAGGTAACAATGTCTGTACTTATTGGGTAAATACTTAGGAAATAGAATTACTGGGCAAGTAACTACAAGGTAAGTACTTGCCATTTGCAGGTAAAACATGGTAACTATCAGGTTAATTACAAGGTCAATAGAGTCATTTACACCCTCGGGGGTACCTGCACCAATCCATTGATAATACATGAATCAATAATGAATGGGTAAATACCCGGTAGTTATCCATGAAATGTATAGTAAATACAAGGTAACTACATGGTCATTGAAGTGTAATTAGCTGGTAACTACCTCAAATATAGGTTATAATTTCCTGGTAGTTTGCAGAAAAATACTTAGTAATTACCTGGTACTTACTTAGAAATAATTCATGTTATTTCAGAGTACCGTAATTACATGGTAAATTGACTGGTAGTTACCAATATTAAACTAGTAAATACCTGTAATTTCCCTCATAGTTCCCATCTAATGTCTTTGTATTTACCTAGTAATGTTTAGTTTAAAAAACCAGGTATTTACCATGTAATTACATGGTAAATACACATAATTACATGGTACAAGAAGATACGTAATAATTACCTAGTACTTACTGGGTAAATTACCCGGTAGTTACCATGTAATTACCTTGTAAATACTAGGTACTACTAGGTAATTACAGTGTAATTACCATGGTATTACCTGGTTATTACTGTACTGTAAAAGAAAGGGTTACCGTTAGTAATTTGTAATTTAACAGAAATGTTGGCACGTTTTAGGGCTCTAACATGAATAGGTGGATATAAATCTGAGCCCTGTTCTTACAAAAAGAGAATAGATCCTGGATAAACGTTGATGTCACGGCTCAAAGCCTGGACACAAACATGTTTTACTTTACCTTTTTCATGCGCATGCTGCGCCTCTCGGAAGCATTTCTGACAAACGGAGACTTCTTGGCGAGGGTGGAGCTGTCGCTGTCGCTGCGGTTTATCTGTGAAGACGGAAGCGTCAGAGTGAGGTGGTGACGCCGGGCGAGAGGCGGGAGGAGCCGTGGTGAAGTGTCAGTTACCCTGCAGATGTACTGGCTCTGCGGGCCGGGGGAGAAGGTCTTGGAGCGGATGATGGTGTTGCCTCTCATGAAGGGGATCTGCTGGTGGACGTCCGGCCGCCGCTCCTTAGGTCGGACAACGGAGCAGTGATGGGATAAACCGGCCACACTCGTCTCCTTGTTCACCTGAACGGAGGACACACGTCAACCACAGGACACTGACGCCTATTTAAGTTCGTCATGTACGGTTTAGCCCAGGGCTCGGCAACCCGCGGCTCTTTAGCGCCGCCCTAGTGGCTCCTGGAGCTTTTTCAAAAATGTTTGACATTTTTTTTCCTTTTTTTCTCCTTTTTTTTACTTTTTTCCTATTTTTTTCTTCCTTTTTTTCCCTCTTTTTTCTTCCTTTTTCCTTTCCTCTTTAATCTCGACATTTCGACTTTTTTCTCAACATTTCAACTTCTTTCTCGACATTTCAACTTTTTTCTTAAGATTTTGACTTTTTTTTCTCGACATTTCGACTTTTTTCTTGAGATTTTGACTTTTTTTTCTCGACATTTCGACTTTTTTCTCGACATTTCGACTTTTTTCACGACATTCAACTTTTTTCTCAACATTTCCAATTTTTTGTCGACATTTCAACTTTTTTCTCGAGATTGTACTTCAACATTAATTTTGACATTTCGACTTTTTTCTCGACATTTTTTGACTTTTTTCTCGACATTTCAACTTTTTTCTCGACATTTCGACTTTTTTCTTGAAGTGCATAATGAAAAAAAATCTTTTTCTTCTTTTTTTTCCTTTTTTTCTTCCTTTTTCCTTTCCTCTTTTTTTCTCGACATTTTGACTTTTTTCTTAACATTTTGACTTTTTTCACAAAATTTTGACTTTTTTCTCGACATTCGACTTTTTTCTCAACATTTCAATTTTTTTGTCGACATTTCGACTTTTTTCGTGAGATTGTACTTCAACATTAATCTTGACATTTTGACTTTTTTCTCGAAATTTCAACTTTTTTCTCGAAATTTCAACTTTTTTCTCAACATTTCGACTTTTTTCTTGAAGAGCATAATGAAAAAAAAATCTTCCCCCAGTTATAGCTCCAGACATATTTGGTTTTTTTTTGTGTGTTTTTGGTCCAATATGGCTCTTTCAACATTTTGGGTTGCCGACCCGTGGTTTAGCCGAAGGAATCTGGATAGATATGTTCTCAAGGTTAAACTTAAACCTTTAAAAAAACTAAATCACAAATAACCAAAACTTTGAGTTTGATGTAACTCAATAAAGCAACGTGAAAGAGCCTGATAGTTGTGTTTTCTCCAGGAACTGTGAGCAGCTCTTCATAACTTTTGTCAACATTGAAACTTCCTCGTAGTTCCCAGAAGCATCAATACTCAACAAACACACTAAATTACAGCTGGGAGAAGTAACATATGCCCCTCAAAACACTAATCTTCATGCACAATCAATGAAAGTAATCAGACGTTACCTTCTCCGGGATGGGCGCTGCTGTCGGAGGGGGATTCTTCACCTTCTCCTCCCCCACATCCTCCTCTTCCTCGGCCTCCCATTGGCTGCTCTCAGGGTAAAACTCCTCCTCCACCTCCAGAGGCCCGACCCCCTCCACGCCGTTTCCTTCTTCCTCATCAAACATGTCTGTCTCCAGCGGGTCGCCCTGCCTGACAACGACAACCAGTGGAAATCAGTCACAATCCATGTCATAAATGATGGGATGTCCCTGAATAAACTCCAGTAACCGCTCAGCAGTCTGAAAAATACATGAATAAACAAAGGCTAACCAGCTTTGATTTGTTGACTAACCAATTCCATCATTTTCTTCTGAGGTTGAAGAATCAGAATGTTTAAGATATGTTTTTATTAGTGTTGTCCCGATCACGGCATTTTCAAAACATCGGTATCGGCCAAAAAAGTATCGGGTTATACCTAGTTATTAATGTTTTTATTATACAGGACTCTCTCAGAAAATTGGAATATTGTGATAAAGTTCTTTATTTTCTGTAATGCAATTAAAAAAACAAAAATGTCATACATTCTGGATTCATTACAAATCAACTGAAATATTGCAAGCCTTTTATTATTTTAATATTGCTGATTATGGTTTACAGTTTAAGATTAAGATTTCTAGAATATTCAAATTTTTTGAGATAGGATATTTGAGTTTTCTTAAGCTGTAAGCCATGATCAGCAATATTAAAATAATAAAAGGCTTGCAATATTTCAGTTGATTTGTAATGAATCCAGAATGTATGACATTTTTGTTTTTGTAATTGCATTAAAGAAAATCACAATATTCTAATTTTCTGAGACAGTCCTGTATGTTCATGTTGCATTAAGCTGCTGCTATTCATTTCATGCCATTCAGAATTCTGCACTAAGGTTAAGCCAAAAAGTATTTTAATTTTCTTGTGTTTGTGAGTTTGACTGGATGTCATTAAACTACCTCTTTTGAAGTTAAATTTATTTATTTTTGTTATTGCACTATTCTGCACTTTTTGTTTTAGTTTACAATTTCATGTTTTTACATTTTGTGGCACAAGAGCTGATAAGCTTTGTTGAAATTTGAAACTTGGGATAATTTAAGTTTTTGTCCTCTCTTTTTTTTTTTTTTTATTCATTACCAAAATGTATCTGATCGGGAAAAAGTATCAGAAATGTATCGGGAGCAAAAAAAAGTGATCGGATCGGGAAAAATCGGGATCGGCAGAAACTCAAACTCAAGTGATCGGGATCGGATCGGGAGCTAAAAAAATCCTGATTGGGACAACCCTAGTTTTTATTATTTCTCAGGTGATGGTGACCACTAGGTGACGCTGCAGAGGACTTGGTCACGCTAGTGACGAGGCCATTCTCAACAGATCCAAGTATTCTACCGTTAAGATTTTCTTTCTTTTACAGCTCTAGCAAACCCCCGCTACCCTGAACAGCAAGAAGCAAGTAGAGATAAAGGATGGATGAATGACTGAATATGTTCGATAACAGATTACGTGCCTCATATTTTTATTTCAGCAAATTACCAACTCTGATTTGGATGAAGGGAATTTTTGACTAAAGAAACTGAGCAACTAATCCAGCTCAAGATGAAAACTCTACACCCTGAAAGCAGATCATTTTCTCTGATAATCGCAGTATTTTCATCAAAATATTGCAATTTTATGTCCCACATTAATGCTCTCTATCAGGGGTGGGTAACTCCTGTTTTAGATGTTTCATCACACCGTGATACAAGTGGCTGCATCCATAACAGTTAAGAGTTGTTCATGATGAAGAGCTGACGATGAGCATTCATCTGAATCAAGTGTTTTGCTGCAGGGAAACATCTAAAACAGGGGTCGGCAACCCGCGGCTCTAGAGCCGCATGCGGCTCTTTAGCGCCGCCCTAGTGGCTCCTGGAGATTTTTCAAAAATGTGACCTTTTTTTTCCTTTTTTTCTTCCTTTTTCCTTTCCTTTTTAATCTCGACATTTCCACTTTTTTCTCAACATTTCCACTTTTTTCTCAAAATTTTGACTATTTCTTTGACATTTTGACTTTTTTCTCGAAATTTTGACTTTTTTCTCGACATTTCGAATTTTTTCTCGAAATTTTGACTTTTTTCTTGACATTTTGACTTTTTTCTCAAAATTTTGACTATTTCTTTGACATTTTGACTTTTTTCTCAACATTTTGACTTTTTTCTCGAAATTTGGACTTTTTTCTCGACATTTCGACTTTTTTCTCAAAATTTTTACTATTTCTTTGACATTTTGACTTTTTTCCTCAACATTTTGACTTTTTTCTCGAAATTTTGACTTTTTTCTCGACATTTCGACTTTTTTCTCGACATTTTGACTTTTTTCTCGAGATTGTACTACAACATTAATCTCGACATTTCCACTTTGTTCTCAAAATTTTGACTATTTCCTCGACATTTTGACTTTTTTCTCAACATTTTGACTTTTTTCTCAACATTTCACCTTTCGCCATTTGCCTTCATTCTAAGGTTTATACAAGACTTTTCATTTTTTGCGGCTCCAGACATATTTGTTTTTTGTGTTTTTGGTCCAATATGGCTCTTTCAACATTTTGGGTTGCCGACCCCTGATCTCAAACATGCAGGACCGCAGGTCCCCACTCCTGATCTTTATTAACCACTTTATTTATAGATTAGTTTATTTATTACTTCCAACGATACAACGGTGCTTAGATCTGGGCCATGAAACACAACTCTGAAATGTTTACAGAAAAGCAAATATAGGAGAGGAAAAGTGATGCAGTCAAAGAAAAGGGGAAGAAAATAAGAATAAAGGAAGGATGAAGGATCTCACCACTCATCTTCTTCCTCAGGAGCTCCAACTCTGTCGCTGCAGCAGACGCCGGTCTGAAACAGAGACGTCCAAACACTTTCATTTCATCCTCACATTCTCCACGGTGTCTGCAGGGCGTCGTGTTACCGTTGGGTCTTAATCTGACGTATTCTAGCAGCAGTGAAACAAGTCAACTTTTCTATCGGCGTCACATTTTGCTGCAGGTTAAATCTGTGTTGTTTTTTTTTTTTTATAAATGTATTTATAAGATTTTTCAATATTTTTAAAGACAAACAACCCCACATACAGGACTGTCTCAGAAAATTTTAATATTGTGTTAGAGTCCTGTATGTTCTCTAAAGCAAAAATGTCATACATTCTGGATTCATTACAAATCAACTGAAATATTGCAAGCCTTTTATTATTTTAATATTACTGATTATGGTTTACAGCTTAAAAAAACTCAAATATCCTATCTAAAAAAATTCGAATATTCTGGGAATCTTAATCTTAAACTGTAAACCATATTCAGCAATATTAAAATAACAAAAGGCTTGCTATATTTCAGTTGATTTGTAATGAATCCAGAATGTATGACATTTTAGTTTTTTTAATTGCATTACAGAAAATAAAGAACTTTATCACAATATTCTAATTTTCTGAGACAGTCCCGTACATCCCACCCTCCCCGGTTCCCACATACAAGGAAGATAATAGCAATAAAACATAATATATAAACAAGGAAAAATTTTTAGTAATAATAACAACAATAATGATGATAAAATAAATAAATAGATGAATAACACATGGACGGTTAAGGGTTACACATTAGTCCAAACATTTGTTAGTTAGTTGTACAATTGAGGGTTTCCACACATCCAAGTAACACTGTAAACATGACAAAAATAAATGCTAAGCTACATCATCGAAAGACAGCGTAAGGACGAATTCTAAGAAAGGGGACCAGGCCTTTATACATTTTTGGCGATATTTGAATATGTTGTATCTGAGCTTTTCTAAACGTATAAAAGATATCACATCTTTGACCCATTCTGTGACTGTTGGGGGTTTGTCAGATTTCCAATTGCGGAGGATAAAAGTCTCCGGGCTATGAGAGAAGAAAATGCAATAAAATTGGCTTAAGGACATAACTGGTGCATCATCCGTGGGAACCCCTAAATCTGTGTTTTTGATATCATTCATATCTGCAATGAACCCTGGGCTGAGCAGCTCAGCTCCTTCTCCTGAGCCGTAAGTGCTGAACAAAGTGCAGTTATGCCCAAGTATTTCTGCTATCTAGGAAGAACCAAGTGTTTCCACTTGAGTCGGTGCAGCTGTTTTACAAGACGGATGTTGAGGCGGCGCTGTGTGTGCTGGTGTGTGAGTGTGTAAGTGGAAATACTTCATCTCAGTTTCAACAACGCTAAACTGTATTTTTATTTTGACAGCGTAATAGGAGCTCTAGGCTGCTGTGTTTATTCCAGGCCAAGGAATCACTCCTCCATACCGCTGTTAAACTTTTAATGAAGCTTTTCTTAACCTTTGTGCTGTCTTTGGGTCAAGGGAGGAAGGAAAGGAGAAAAGAAGGAAGGAAGGAAGGAAGGAAGGAAGGAAGGAAGGAAGGAAGGAAGGAAGGAAGGAAGGAAGGAAGGAAGGAAGGAAGGAAGGAAGGAAGGAAGGAAGAAAAGAAAGTATGAAGGAAATAAGGAAGTAAGGAAGAAAGAGGAAAAGAAGGAAAGAAGGAAGTAGGAAAGGGAGTAAGGAAGGGAGAAAAGAAGGAAGGAAGGAAGGAAGGAAGGAAGGAAGGAAGGAAGGAAGGAAGGAAGGAAGGAAGGAAGGAAGGAAGGAAGGAAGAAAAGAAAGTATGAAGGAAATAAGGAAGTAAGGAAGAAAGAGGAAAAGAAGGAAAGAAGGAAGTAGGAAAGGGAGTAAGGAAGGGAGAAAAGAAGGAAGGAAGGAAGGAAGGAAGGAAGGAAGGAAGAAAAGAAAGTATGA
>NC_084600.1:39691881-39745413 GCF_033807715.1 Cololabis saira
GGAATGAAGGGAGAAAAGAAGGAAGGAAGGAAGGAAGGAAGGAAGGAAGGGAGAAAAGAAGGAAGGAAGGAAGGAAGGAAGGAAGGAAGGAAGGAAGGAATGGAGAAAAGAAGGAAGGAAGGAAGGAAGGAAGGAAGGAAGGGAGAAAAGATGGAAGGAAGGAAGGAAGGGAGAAAAGAAGGAAGGAAGGAAGGAAGGAAGGAAGAAAAGAAGGAAGGAAGGAAGGGAGAAAAGAAGGAAGGAAGGAAGGAAGGGAGAAAAGAAGGAAGGAAGGAAGGAAGGGAGAAAAGAAGGAAGGAAGGAAGGAAGGAAGGAAGGGAGAAAAGAAGGAAGGAAGGAAGGAAGGAAGGAAGGAAGGAAGGAAGGAAGGGAAAAAAGAAGGAAGGAAGGAAGGAAGGAAGGAAGGGAAAAAAGAAGGAAGGAAGGAAGGAAGTAGGAAAGTGAGTAAGGAAGGGAGAAAAGATGGAACGGAGGAAGGAAGGAAAGAAGGAAGGAAGGAAGGAAGGAAGGGAGAAAAGAAGGAAGGAAGGAAGGAAGGGAGAAAAGAAGGAAGGAAGGAAGGAAGGAAGGAAGGGAGAAAAGAAGGAAGGAAGGAAGGAAGGAAGGAAGGAAGGAAGGGAGAAAAGAAGGAAGGAAGGAAGGAAGGAAGGGAGAAAAGAAGGAAGGAAGTAGGAAAGTGAGTAAGGAAGGGAGAAAAGATGGAACGGAGGAAGGAAGGAAAGAAGGAAGGAAGGAAGGAAGGAAGGAAGGAAGGGAGAAAAGAAGGAAGGAAGGAAGGAAGGAAGGGAGAAAAGATGGAAGGAAGGAAAGAAGGAAGTAAGGAAGAAAGAAGAAAAGAAGGAAGGAAGGAAGGAAGGAAGGAAGGAAGGAAGGAATGAAGGGAGAAAAGAAGGAAGGAAGGAAGGAAGGGAGAAAAGAAGGAAGGAAGGGAGAAAAGAAGGAAGGAAGGAAGGAAGGAAGGAAGGAAGGGAGAAAAGATGGAAGGAAGGAAAGAAGGAAGTAAGGAAGAAAGAAGAAAAGAAGGAAGTAGGAAAGGGAGTAAGGAAGGGAGAAAAGATGGAAGGAAGGGAGAAAGAAAGGAAAGAAGGAAGGAAGGAAGGAAGGAAGGAAGGAAGGGAGAAAAGAAGGAAGGAAGGAAGGAAGGAAGGGAGAAAAGATAGAAGGAAGGAAAGAAGGAAGTAAGGAAGAAAGAAGGAAGGAAGGAAGGAAGGAAGGAATGAAGGGAGAAAAGAAGGAAGGAAGGAAGGAAGGAAGGAAGGGAGAAAAGATGGAAGGAAGGAAGGAAGGAAGGAAGGGAGAAAAGAAGGAAGGAAGGAAGGAAGGAAGGAAGGGAGAAAAGAAGGAAGGAAGGAAGGAAGGAAGGAAGGAAGGAAGGAAGGGAGAAAAGAAGGAAGGAAGGAAGGAAGGAAGGAAGGGAGAAAAGAAGGAAGGAAGGAAGGAAGGAAGGAAGGAAGGAAGGAAGGAAGGAAGGGAGAAAAGAAGGAAGGAAGGAAGGAAGGGAGAAAAGAAGGAAGGAAGGAAGGAAGGAAGGAAGGAAGGAAGTAGGAAAGTGAGTAAGGAAGGGAGAAAAGATGGAACGGAGGAAGGAAGGAAAGAAGGAAGGAAGGAAGGAAGGAAGGAAGGAAGGGAGAAAAGATGGAAGGAAGGAAAGAAGGAAGTAAGGAAGAAAGAAGAAAAGAAGGAAGTAGGAAAGGGAGTAAGGAAGGGAGAAAAGATGGAAGGAAGGAAGGAAGGAAGGAAGGAATGAAGGAAGGAAGGAAGGAAGTAGGAAAGGGAGTAAGGAAGGGAGAAAAGATGGAAGGAAGGGAGAAAGAAAGGGAAGAAGGGAGAAAAGGAAAGAAGGGAGGGAAGAAGGAAAGAATGGATAAAATAAGGAAAGAAGGAAGGAAAAGCAAAGAAGGTAATAAAGGAACGAATGATGGAAGGGAGGTAGGAAGAAAAAGGAGTAAAGGAGGGTAAAAAGGAGGAAAAGAGGAAAGGAAGAAGGAAGGAGAGAGCATGGCAGGAGGAAAGAAGGATAGAAGAATTAGGTAATTTTGACCCAAAGACAGCACAAGGGTTAAAATTCTCCCAGCAGTCTTTATGTCATCAGAGCTGCACAATACTCTTTGATGAAACTGAGATAAGGGGATCAGTTTAATGAAAAACAAAAAGATATGTCTTAATAATTTCTTTTGTAAGAGTCCCGATGAAAAATTTTGAATACTGTTTTCAATATCTTGATTTACACACACAACTTATTATAGTAAAGAGACAATGGAGGAGGAATAAGAAGGACAGACTCCTACTGACCACACACTCCTCATGGCCCGACTTCCTCGTGCTGCAGACGTCGACCCTCAGGGTCTTCTGCCGCAGTGCACTCTGGGATATCTGCATGCCGAACACCTCGTTGATCTCCACGACGTCCTGAGGCGGTAAGACGCGCGTCCGGAAGAGGCAGCGGATGGTCTGTATGCACGGCAGCACCGCCACGCGGACGTGTCTGCAGGAGACGCAGCAGCAGCCGTTAACTATGGGATGCTGGTCACATGACCCTTTTTACTTTTGAAACCAACTTTCAAGCTGTGATTCTCTAATGTTTATCTATTTAGAATAAACTAAATCAATCAGTTACAAAGTGTTTTAGGGTTTTGGTTGGTTTTTATGTAAAATAGTGGACTTAGGCCCTGTCCCAATCCACCCACTACCCCTACTTTTCACCCCTACCCCTAAATTTTGCGCGTTCCCGTGAGGGTAGTGGTGTCCCAATTCCTCTTTTCACATAGGGGTAGTGCACATATCTAGGGGTAGGGTGTATGAATCTATCCCTACACAGCTAGGGATTTCAGATGCACACTAGCTGACCGAGGGCTAGAGAAAATTTCCCAGAATGCTTTTCGTCATCATTTGCAGACTGAATCAAACAAAAAAACATGGCGGACATTTCTCACTTTTCAGTGAATAAAAATCAATATTTTGAGTTAGTTTCTGCATAAAAATGCGTTTTGATTACATTTCTAGCGAGAAATACCAATGGGAAAATCTGTAGCCTAATAGTGTAAATTAGCAGCTATTTATTTTTAATATTCATGTTTAATTTATGATAGAGGTAACAAAGGGGCAGGGTTAAATAAGTTTTACTTCTACCTGCTCCTTGGTAGACTGTTTGTATTACATTTTTATTATTGTTGCTTTTTTTCTTTATGTTTTGAATTTGTTTTAAAAGGGTTAGTTATATGTTTTTTCCTTATGTGTTCGAAATAAACAATTCAATCAATCAATCAAAATATATATTTTACTTTCATAATATTCACTCAGTGAATGTATATAATCACTCGCTTGCTCGTTTTTTCAGATCTCGCCAGAATAAAGGCTGATTTATGGTTCCGCATTACACCAACGCAGAGCCTACGGCGTAGGCTACGCGGCGACACGCTGCGTACGGTGCGGTCGCCGTGTAACCTACGCCGTAGGTTCTGCGTCGATTTAACGCGGAACCATAAATCACCGGCGGCTCTTCTCATCCCCCGAAAAGATCAGACGTTATTTGGGTAAACTGAGCCCAGGTTGGGGATCTTAACAGTTACTTTTACGCCTGAAAAAATATTAAAACTTAATAAAGTGGCATATTAACAGCGCTACAGCAGAAATTAAAACAGCTTTTAGCTCTCGGCTTCCTGATATGGTGTGACGTATGTGCAAACGTAACTACGCAGTCGCTTACGTACCCGAACGTAAACCACGCAGTGACGTAGCAAGTGGTGTCCCAATCCCTAGGGAACATTACAAGGGCCCTAAAGTTTGTGGCTTCATTTTTAGGGCTAGTGGTAGAAAGTAGGGGGTGTATTGGGATTGGCCCAAACTCTTGCACGACTCTATGCAACATTTTGAACACGGGAGGTTTCTTACATTTTCTGCTCGGCGGACAGACAGAGGGTGCTGCAGTTGGACAGCTGCATGACGTAGATGGTGAAGCGCTGGTCTCTGGACTCGTAGCAGAAGCCGAGCTGCACCTGAGAGCAGCCGGAGGAAAGTTTCTCCTCGTAGGAACTGAGGTCTGGAGGGAGGCCCGGCCTGCAGGAGACACGTGCTCGTCAGTACAAACACCTCCACACGGATCATTGCACGTCACACCAAGATTTGTTTAAGGCTGTAATTATTTCTCCGGACTTAAAATGTTTTTCATACAGGACTGTCTCAGAAAATTAGAATATTGTGATAAAGTTCTTTATTTTCTGTAATGCAATTCAAAAAAACTAAAATGTCATACATTCTGGATTCATTACAAATCAACTGAAATATTGCAAGCCTTTTATTATTTTAATATTGCTGATTATGGTTTACAGCTTAAGATTAGGATTCCCAGAATATTCAAATTTTTTGAGATAGGATATTTGAGTTTTCTTAAACTGTAAACCATGATCAGCAATATTAAAATAATAAAAGGCTTGCAATATTTCAGTTGATTTGTAATGAATCCAGAATGTATGACATTTTTGCATTACAGAAAATAAAGGACTTTATCACAATATTCTAATTTTCTGAGACAGTCCTGTACACATTGATATTTCATATATCTATGACACAATGAAATCTTTACAAATAAACTTGGGGAAAAAAAAAGACCAACAAATAAAACACAGTATAAATGACAAAGTTGTCCATGTTCATTTGTATCAATAAAATCCTTCGTACTTGCGCTCTGATGGCTCGTACACTCCGCTGTCTCCAGCGACCGACTCGTCCGACACAGCCGAGGTCACGCCCATCTTCTTTGGCCCCACCCCTCGCAGCTGGGGAGCCGAGTCTGGCAATGACAGGTAAAGAATGGACATGAATCTTCCTGTGTTATGCTGCCCCCATGTGGTGAGAGGTGCCGTTGTTACATAGAGTAGCTTTACATGCAGTCAAAATTCAGGTTATTGCTAATATTCCGGTTACTGAAACATTCAGAATATTCCGTTTACATGGTATTTAATCATTCGGGATATCTGGATCAAACCAGCGACGCACGGAGAACATCATGACGCAATTCCCGTCATTTCCACTTCTTCTTCCTGTATCCAAATTCTAAACAAATGCTGCTTCGCGCAACTTCTTTTAAATCTTGCTATCCCTGTACTTTCTACCGTCTACAAATGCCCAAATCTTCATATCCTTCATTACATTTATACAATGATTAGTCTCCTCACTCCAAAAGTGTGGCGTGGTCTTGCGTTTCTCTGGTTTATAAGAACTTCCTGGACTCAAAAGACCAGGGGCCGGATTCAAAAAACATTCTTAAGAAGAAAAATCTTCTTAAGTTTCATTTTTTTCTTAAGTTCAGTCTTAAGAAGAAAAAAGAGAAGAAGTCATATTCTCCAAAAAAGTATTTTCTCAACTTTCTGGTATTGGTATTCTTGAAATAAAAGTTCTCAAATTTGTTCTTGATTTTTTCTTAACTTTAAGACAACCTTGACCTGTCTTAAAATTTCTTCTGTGAAAAGGTAAGCCTCTAATGTCACCTTTTTCAACACATTTTAGACAAGTTTAGACTAGTAGGTCATAGTTTGAGGATATACTTTGTAATTAATTACACAAAGAGCCTGTTAACTGTTTGTTAGCATGTTAGTTAGCTTGGTAGTTAATTATTATTCATTTTCCCCCAATAGTATTTTTTTTCGCACATTAATCTCATCCACCATAACCTTGAAAAGTTCCTGCATCTCTTTTTCTCCTTCTCCATGTTTAGTGAGTGACTGACGGTTAAGACCCAAACTACCTGTATAAATGTTGTTTGTTGGCGCGTGAAATGCAATGACATATTTTAAGAAGTTCTTAAGTAATCGGTTCTTTCAGTAATCCCGTTTAAACGGGATATTCCGTTTGGCGTTTACATGACCGAATATTCGGGTTTTAAAAGGAATAACCCAGGGGTCATATTCAGGTTTTTAAAAACCGGAATATGTTCGGGTTTTAAAAGGGTTATTGACTGCATGTAAACGCAGAGTAGCTTTCCATTTTTACATAAAGAATGAAACATTTTTAACAACGGTACTGTGGCTCAAACAGAGGGAGATATTTCTCAGCCTCAGCAGCTAAACTTTCCTCATCCACTTTAAAAATACTTCTGATAAAGAAACAGTGGTGCTAAAAGCAGAGAGTTTCTAAAGGAACTGAAGGGTGGGAGGAAAATTGATAGTTGTCATGACCTATTGGAATTTAGAAAAATAAAATAAAAACAATGGAGGGCTTGACGCTACACACGGGAAGGAATATCAAACTAATGCAATATTATTGAGTGCACAAATACACAGTATGAATAGCAAACCTGTGTACCTAACAGCAGGAAAGCGATCAGAGTGTGTGTGGCCCTGAGAGAGACCGGGCTGCAGAGACAGAACCTCTGGCAGAAGAGATGGAGACTCCACAGGAAACCGGACACCACGTCCACCTTTCACCTGTGGCTCCACGAGGAACCTGAGCCGCGTTCAACCTCCAACCAACTCTCACTGCAGCTCAATTCCTGTTCACGTCCCACCAGACGTTAGGGTTATAAAAATAAAACCCATCACGTTTTTGCTTCAGTGGTAGTTGGCCGTGTTACCATGACTACACTCAGTACTCGAGTTGTAAAAAAAAATCAGGGGGGATGGTGGATTTTATCATATGGGGACAGATAATTTGTGCTGATTACAAATAATATAATATATTACAAATAATAGCAGTGACCAAAACACCTGCAGAAATACTGCAGGAATGACATAGCAGCAGTTAAATGCAGCCTTCTGTAAGCTTTAAATATCCACTGGGCTTACATCAAATACATCAAAACACAACAATAAAAAACTGTTTTCTGAACTTATCAATATGACTCTGTCCTTCACAGGATAAGTAAAATGGATCACTGCAAAAACTCTAAATCTTAACAAGAATATTTGTCTTATTTCTAGTTAAAATGTCTCATTTTAGTAAAAAAAATCTCATTACACTTAAAACAAGACTCATCACTGGAAAAAACAACAATTTTCACCTGTTTCAAGTAGATTTTCACTTGAAATAAGTAGAAAAATCTGCCAGTGGAACAAGATTTTTTTGCATGTAATAAGAAGATAAATCTTGTCCCACTGGCAGATTTTTCAACTTATTTCAAGTGAAAATCTACTTGAAACAGGTGAAAATTGTCAGATAAGTTATTTTTCTGGTGTTATTTTTCTGGTGATGACTCTAAATGTTGAAATAGCAGTAAAACCACATTCATTGATGAAATGACATAAGGGATGGAAAGGGGGGATGGCAGTTTTATGGGGGGATGATTTGGACCGTTTTTATTTCAGGGGGGGATGCCATCCCCCCTCATCCCCCCTCATCCCCCCTCAACTCCGTAACAAAAAAATATTTAAATGAAATAATAATCATTTTCAGCTAACTGACAAGAAATATTGACAAAAATGTTTAAATTTTGAGTAGATTAAGAATGAATATTCCTGTTTGATAAGGAAAAAAAAGAATTTCTTAAAACTTACTATGTCAATTGGCTTTCAACCCCCCCAACACACACACACACACACAGGTGACCTGGTTGCTACAATCCACCCCCACCCCCCGCTTCATCGCTCCCACCTGCAGTCAGGTTTCATGTGCAGCATCACATTTCTCCACACACACACACACACACACACACACACACACACACACACACACACACACACACACACACACACACACACACACACACACACACACACACACACACACACACACACACACACACACACACACACACACACACACACACACACACGAGTGGGAGGATTCCCAGTGCGCTGCTTTCCAATAACAGAGTGTTTTCTGTGACGTCTGCCGGGGCAGATAAAGGAGATGCATCAGTTTCTGCTGCTCGTTTCATTCTGGTCTTTTCTAGCGAGGGATTTTTTTTTTTAAAGGAGCTTGAGGCTCCTTTTAAGAAATGAGACTCTCTAGCGCCACCCTTCACCACGACAGCCGTTGGGGGTACTGCAGCCAACAGTGAAGCCGGCACGGGAGAACGGGGAGAACGTGCATGCAGCGTCATGTGACGTCACATCCACAGGACAGCGCGGGAAATTCGGGACCGAATTGCAGCACATTTTGCAGCACACAGCCTGTTCAAGGCAACGGAGAGATACGCTAGAGGGCTCATTGTTTTGGGTTTGGAACGCTTCATCTGACATTATTACTAGAAAACTTAAAACGTTTACAAATTTTTTTCGTAAATCCTGCCTCAATCCTGCCTCAAGTTCCTTTAAAGTCACAATTACCTTTAAGTCTAGAGTTTAAAAGAGAGTCCCACATAGGAGTAGGATTTCTTTATTAAAAAATCATCGTGTGTTTCATTTGCCACATAAGTGCCTGCGTGTTTTTTTTTCTATAATTGTTTATATAACTTTCTTCATAGTGAGAAATAGATGTCTGTATGATGAAGTTTTGGTGTTGGAAGGTTCATCTGAGTCAAACAGAAGTACACACGTTGAAGTATTTTAAGTACAGGACTGTCTCAGAAAATTAGAATATTGTGATTTTCTGTAATGCAATTACAAAAATGTAATTCATTCTGGATTCATTACAAATCAACTGAAATATTGCAAGCCTTTTATTATTTTAATATTGCTGATCATGGCTTACAGTTTAAGAAAACTCAAATATCCCATCTCAAAAAATTAGAATATTCTGGGAATCTTAATCTTAAGCTGTAAGCCATAAACAGCAATATTAAAATAATAAAAGGCTTGCAATATTTCAGTTGATTTGTAATGAATAGAGAATGTATGACATTTTTGTTTTTTTAATTCCATTACAGAAAATAAAGAACTTTATCACAATATTCTAATTATCTGAGACATTCCTGTATAACCAAAGAAGCAACACATATATAAAGTGTTTACATGATTTGCATTATCTTTTACAGGGTGTCTACAGGTTTGACCAAGTTAAATTTAAGACCAAAAACACAGTCACACACTTTGAAGCCAAATCTACATTTTTTCCTCTCCTCGTCTCGAGACCACGCCGACTAAGAAATCCAGCGCTGAGGTCAAGGTTGCCAGATCTGGCCGGTTCCAGCTCAAACGCGACATAAAACCCCCCGAAATAATGAAAAACCAGCCCAAATCATACATTCACTACGTTAAAACCGTAAGTTATCAGATGCGTAATAGATTTCAAGTCATAAGCAAATGAAGCTTCACAATATTCTAATTTTCTGAGACAGTCCTGTAATGCCTTAAAAAAAAAACAGCTTCATAACATATCGTGGGAAAATCAAAGTAAATCAACCGAGACATCAGGAAAATAACTGTGGACCTTCACAAGTCTGGCTCATGTTGATCTATATAAAACAATAATACGCAACTCTAAACGGCGTGTCAGCACAAAGCCGTCCCAACAGTGAGGGAGGAACGGCCTCTGTGTCACAGAGACAAACATTCTTCATATCTCATACTACTATTTCTTGTTTGTTGTTTTCAAGCCAGGAAGAAAGACAATGTTACTAAAAATGACTGACACTTTTATCAGCTCCAACCCATCTAAGATATGCTTTATGTGCTCTGTTGCCGTGTCTGAGCTACATATAGCAAGTAAAGCTGCACGAGGAGTTTCTATGTAGAAACATAAATCAGGATTAAAGGACAACAGGAACGTGAAGGAATGACAAGGCCACAAAGACTTTTTGTCAGCAGGAATGAAAAATGCAGGTCTAAGTAATAAAGCTCACAAAGCTGACACAGCTCAAGCATTTCTGAAGACACTTTGTAAAGGTGTAAGGACCTGTCCAAATACTCGCCCTACCCCTAGTTTTCAGCACTACCCCTAAATTTTGAGCGTTCCCGTGAGGGTAGTGGTGTCCCAATTCCTCTTTTCACCTAGGAGGAGTGCACATATCTAGGGTAGCGAGTATGAATCTGTCCCTACGGAGCGAGGGTTTTCAGATGCGCCCTAGCTGACCAAGGGCCAGAAACATTTCCCAGAATGCTTTTCGTCGTCATTTGCGGATTGAATAAAAAAAAAAAAAACATGGCGGACATTTCTTATTTTTTAGTGAATAAAATATTATGATTTTACAATATTTTGAGTTAGTTTCTGCATAAAAATCCGTTTTGATTACATTTCTAGCGAGAAATATATATTTTACTTTCATAATATTCACTCAGTGAATGTATATAATCACTCGTTTGCTCGTTGTTGCGAAGTCTTTTCAAACCTCGCCAGAATAAAGGCTGATTTATGGTTCCGCGTTACACCAACGCAGAGGCTACGGCGTAGTTTATGCGGCGACGTGCGCCGTACGCTGTAACCTACGCCGTAGCCTCTGCGTGGATTTAACGCGGAACCATAAATCAGCTCCGGAGCCGGCAGGCATCATCATCCCGAAAACATCGGAGCAAATTTCTTAACAGGCGTAGCTACAACTGTTAGATTTAATCTATTAAACCAACATTTATTTTCCTTAATGATTTATTTCAGCCAGCGGTAATTCTCCACAGAGCTGCAGGTTTCTCCCCGGGACGACGGCGCAGGTTGACCCGGCCGTGAGCTGCTGCTGCTCCGAGCCGGCGGCTCTTCTCCCAAAACATTGGATCAAATTTCTTAACAGGCGTTATTTGGATAAACTGAGCCCAGGTTGGGGATCTTAACGGTTACTTTTACCTGAAAAAATATTAAAACTTAATAAAGTGGCATATTAACAGCGCTACAGCTGAAATTAAAACAGCTTTTATCTCTGGGCTTCCTGATATGGTGTGACGTATGTGCAAACGTAACTACGCAGTCGCTTACGTACCCGAACGTAAACCACGCAGTGACGTTGCACGCAAAATTTTGGGTGTATTGGGACAGCGCCCTGGGAAGATTACAAGTGCCCTAAAATCTGTGGTTTCTTTTTTAGGGGTAGTGGTAGAAAGTAGGGCTAGTTCAGGGGTCGGCAACCCGCGGCTCCAGAGCCGCATGCTGCTCTTTAGCGCCGCCCTAGTGGCTCCTGGAGCTTTTGAAAAAATGTTTGACCTTTTTTCCCTTTTTTATTTTCCTTTTTTTCTTCTCTTTCTTTCTTCTTTTTTTCTTCTTTTTCCCTTTTTCTTTTCTTACTTTTTCCTTTCCTTTTTAATCTCGATATTTCGACTTTTTTCTCAAAACTTCGACTTTTTTCTCGACATTTTGACTTTTTTCTCGACATTTTGACTTTTTTCTCAACATTTCAACTTTTTTCTCGACATTACGACTTTTTTATCGATATTTCGGCTTTTTTCTCGACATTTTGACTTTTTTCTCAAAATTTCGACTTTTTTCTCAATATTTTGACTTTTTTCTCGACATTTTGACTTTTTTCTCGACATTTCAACTTTTGTCTCAAGATTGTACTTCAACATTAATCTTGACATTTCGACTTTTTTCTTGAAATTTCGACTTTTTTCTCCACATTTTGACTTTTTTCTCAACATTTCAACTTTTTTCTCGACATTACGACTTTTTTATCGATATTTCGGCTTTTTTCTCGACATTTCAACTTTTGTCTCAATATTTGGACTTTTTTCTCGACATTTTGACTTTTTTCTCAACATTTCAACTTTTTTCTCGACATTACGACTTTTTTATCGATATTTCGGCTTTTTTCTCGACATTTTGACTTTTTTCTCAAAATTTCGACTTTTTTCTCAATATTTTGACTTTTTTCTCGACATTTTGACTTTTTTCTCAACATTTCAACTTTTTTCTCGACATTTCAACTTTTGTCTCAATATTTGGACTTTTTTCTCGACATTTTGACTTTTTTCTCAATATTTTGACTTTTTTCTCGACATTTTGACTTTGTTCTCAATATTTCGACTTTTTTATCGACATTTCGACTTTTTTATCGTCATTTCGACTTTTTTCTCGACATTTTGACTTTTTTCTCGACATTTTGACTTTTTTCTCAACATTTCGACTTTTGTCTCAAGATTGTACTTCAACATTAATCTTGACATTTCGACCTTTATCTCGAAATTTCAACTTTTTTCTCGACATTTCAACTTTTTTCTCGAAGTGCATAATGAAAAAAAAAATCTTCCCCCAGTTATAACTAATATAGAAACATGCAGCATGTGTTGTCTTCATTCTAAGGCTGATACAAGACTTTAAATTTTTTGCGGCTCCAGACATATTTGTTTTTTGTGTTTTTGGTCCAATATGGCTCTTTCAACATTTTGGGTTGCCGACCCCTGGGCTAGTGGTAGAAAGTAGCGGGTGTATTGGGATTGGCCCTAAATAGTTCACGCTCACCTTTTCCCTCCTCTCCCAGCGTGTCGTGGTCATGCTTGGCCTCCAGCTCGCTGTGCTGCTCGGGCCGCTGCTCTTCAGAGTCCAGCTCCAGCTCTGCCAGCCTGCTGTGGAGCTCCAAGTCCATGCCCAGCCCGCCAGATCCCGTCTGGCCCGCAAACGTCTCCCCCGACAGGAAACTAGTGTCCGTGACCAGCGGCGAGCACGGCGGAGACAGCGAGGACAGAGACGAGCGTGGAGATAAAGAGTTCATAGAGCGAGGCGTCTCCGACAGTCTGAGGACCTGGATCCTAGAAGAGCCTAACTCCGCTCCGACGCCGGCAGCAGATCCAGCGGGACACGCAGCGTCTCCCCCCCCGACTCTGCTCTCGGGCCTGCCGGCGTCCCTGCCCACGGAGCCCGTCACCACCTCGTGTTCGTGTATGGTGGGGATGGAGCTGGAGGGCCGGTACACGCCCTGGCCTCCGTCCTGCAGGAGACTGTCCAGCTTGTTCCGCAGGTCCGGGTCGGCCAGCTCCGGCTGCTCCAGGTAGATGTCGGTGAAGCTGAGGGAGGACGTGGAGCCCAGGGAGGAGGTGGTGGCCAGAGAGCCCCGGCTGGACGTCAGGGACCCCCGACTGCTGCCGGACGAGCAGGAGAGGGTGCTGGCCGACAGACTGGAGGAGGAAAGACAGAAAGATCATCTCCATTCATGGAAACAATGGCAGCCTCTACTAAGAGCAATGTGTCGGCCTTTAAGGAAACCTGGAATCCATTTCTCGCTCTACTACCATATTAAAACAGCCTAAACACGTCTGCACAAGACAATAGGAAACTACTCTTCTTTATTTCCTCCTGTATTTGACTAGTTTTTTTTTTATTTAAATTTTTTTTTTAAATGTGTGCATTATTATGAGCACGATTATATTATTATTAGATTATTATTGATTATTTTGATTTGATTTGATTTATTTTATTTTTGTACATGTAAAAAAGAACAACACTTCATGAGAGGTTTAAGAAAACAAAACAACAAAACAAAGAATTTCATCCTTTAAATCTTGATTTACATGTGCCAAAAAAGGAGTAGAAAGAAGTGTAAACTTATTTAGTCCTACCCCCCTTCACTGATCATTTAACCTGTATTTATAAATACTCACACTGCTAAATAACAGTATTATTATTATTATTATTATTATTATTATTATATACTGTAATTATACTCACACACATACTTATACATGCATACATACATACACATAGTTGAATATTTATTTATTTATGTATTTATTTATTATAATTATTATATTAATATTACCGTTATTATTGCTATGGCAACTGTAATTGTGATTATTATAATTTTTAGATTACTACTGTTATTACTTCTGTCATTATTGTTAATATTATATTATTAATTGATTAATAATCAATCATATCGTTATTATAATTATTGTTACTTACCGTAGTTTCCTTTTCTGAATGAATATGTGTATTGTTTTTATAGATCACCATTATTAGGATTGTGATATTGATGAAGATAGATATTTATTATAATACTTTACATTACTTATTTTGATTGATTGCCCCCTTTTTTACTTTATTTATTAGTTATTAATTAACTATTATTTTTTTATTTTATTTATTTACTTCTTTTTTATTTATTTATTTTATTTTAAATGTGTGCATTATTATGAGCAAGACTATATTATTATTGATTATAATCATTATATTAATATTACTGTTATTATTGTTATGATGCTATGAATTGTGATTATTATAATTGTTAGAATATTACTGTTATTACTTCTGTCACTATTGTTATTATTATATTATCAATTGATTAATAATCAATCATATCATTATCATAGTTATTGTTATTTAGTTTCCTTTTCTGAATGAATGTGTATTTTTTTAATAGATCGCAATTATTAGGATTGTGATATTGATGAAGATAGATATTTATTATTATACTTTACATTACTTATTTAATTGATTGATTGCCCCCTTTTTTTACTTTATTTATTAGTTATTAATTAATTAACTATTATTTTTTTATTTTATTTATTTACTTCTTTTTTTTTTGGCTGCTGTCATTTTCCTAAAATAACCATAATTCAAGAAAACCCTCATACTCGTACACATCACACATGTGCTTGCATACATAGTACACTCAGAAACGCACACACCCACATACACGGTCACAAACATTGATTTTGTTGTTTTGTACTGTTTTGTTTCTCTCCACAGTCTGGCATCTGCTTCAGTCAGATAATAGATGTGATTCAGAAATATACAATGATCTGCAACTTCAGCTCTGAAATGACACTCCCTAAAGCCTAACCCCTAAATACCTGATTCTTTATGATAAAGAATAAAAAAAGACACTTGAACTGCCTCAATTAAGTCATTTCTTTTAGTCTCTTTTGTAGATTCAGTGTCTGCCTTCCTCATAAAATCTGTTTAAAAAAGTAATAAGGTGTTTTTTCTGTTTTCTTATCTATTTTTTTTTTTTAAAACAAACATGTTGAATGTGTGATTGTAGTCGTGAGAAAAGTTCTTCCCTCCACAGGTAGTAACAGCTGATTGTGTGAGACATCAAACATGCTGAAGGTCGTGCAGCGCTCTTGCATCATATGTTTAAATGTAATTCCTGAAGATGTTAAGAAACGTGCACTTGCTGGAAGATTAGATCAGTGCAGAGATCGTGACTGAAATCAAATAACCCAAGTTGAACAAAACTTTGGCAAATGTTTCATCATTTAAGTTTTCAAGCTTTCAGTTTGAGAGCCAGCAGATTCAGGACAGTTTGGTCCGGTTGTGAATTTACTTTAAAATGTCCTGGATTGACAGCTAATTCAGTCTCATCTATCATTTAGTTTGTGTGAGCAGAATAAAAAGGAGTAGTTATTGAATTTCTCAACTTATATTACCAGTTGTTGATTATGCAGATATTGTAAATACTCCAGATACCCATCTTAAACCTCTGACTGTATTATTTAATTCATTATGTAGATTTGTGTTACGTTGTCCTTTCAGAACACATCATTGTTTTATGTTTGATTCATTGAACTGGTTTCAACCCAAATCTCGACGGCAATTTCACTGGCTTCAGTTCTTTTTTAAATGTGTTTATTTTCACTGTTTTTCCTCCATATTTAAAATAACTCATGATTCTATATAACTCTCCATACTCACTCAGACATATTTTTTCTTTGTTCCTAGAATTTTAAAAGAAGTTGGTAAAAGATAATTTTATTTTAAAGCTCCATCAGATTGGAATAATCTTCCCCTCTTTTTGCGTTCTATTACCTCTTTTCATTGTTTTAAATTGGCATTATATTCTTATCTTAAAACAAATTGCTTATGTTTTTAATTTATTTATGTATTTTTTTTGTTCTTTTTTCTATTTATTTATTTTATTTTTATTTTTTTTCTCTCTGTTATGTTATATTTATGTCATTGTTTCGGCTATTCAATTAGTCTACTTTGTAACTAGACCTGGGATCGGCAACCCGCGGCTCTAGAGCCGCATGCGGCTCTTTAGCGCCGCCCTAGTGGCTCCTGGAGCTTTTTCAAAAATGTTTGACCTTTTTTTTCCTTTTTTTCTTCTTTTTTTCTTCCTTTTTCCTTTTTTTCTCTTTTTTTTTCTTTTTCCTTTCCTTTTTAATCTCGACATTTCGACTTTTCTCTTGAAATTTCGACTTTTTTCTCAACATTTCGTCTTTTTTCTCGAAATTTCAACTTTTTTCTCAACATTTCGACTTTTTTCTCGACATTTCGACTTTTTTCTCAAGATTGTACTTCAACATTAATCTTGACATTTCGACTTTTTTCTCGAAATATCAACTTTTTGCTCGACATTTCGACTTTTTTCTCAAAATTTTGACTTTTTTCCTCAACATTTCAACTTTTTTCTTGAAATTTAGACTTTTTTCTCAACATTTCAACTTTTTTCTTGAAATTTAGACTTTTTTCTCAACATTTTGACTTTTTTCTCGAAGTGCATAATGAAAAAACATCTTCCCCCCGTTATAACTAATATAGTTACATGCAGCATGTGTTGCCTTCATTCTAAGGCTTATACAAGACTCAGTCATTTTTTGCGGCTCCAGACATATTTGTTTTTTGTGTTTTTGGTCCAATATGGCTCTAAAACATTTTGGGTTGCCGACCCCTGTACTAGACTTATGTGGGTAGGGGTTGTGTGTGGGAGGATGAGCAAGATGTCTGTGTGTGTTTTATGTCATGTATGTCTGTACTGTAATGTGATATATTGTAATGTTGCATGTTTTATGGGACCCCCTTGAATATGAGATGTTACATCTCTAATAAATTCTAAATTCTAAATACCATGACAGAGACGAGATGAACGAACCTCTTGAGCTGCGTGTGCAGCGACGTGGCCAGCCGAACCATCTCCTCCAGCTCTCTCACCAGCTTGTTCCTCTTGCAGTGAAGTCTCAGCCTGAAACAAACAAGCAGCTTCGCGTTCAGCAACATAAAGAGACACCGAACAGGATCTGGTGGCAGCGCTGCAGGTGACGCTCAGAAACACGACAACAGAAGAGTGTTATTGTGAGCGGCTGCTTTGTGTCGGTGGGACGGTGGTGTCAGCCGTTTGTTGGAGCTTTGTTTGGAGGAAACCGGTCGTGCTGACGGTTGTTAGTGTGAGGCCGAAGACGGGGCAGCTTTGATCGCGTTTCACTCTCCTGCTGGTCCGTGTGCGTCTTCTACTTTTATTCCTTCCATACCCCTCATGTCCAACTTTTTTGTATTTGTGTTTTGTTTCTGATGCTGAGTACTTGTGGTCATATACTGGGACCAAATCAAGAGGGAAAGCCCAAAGCCGTTCTGATCCTGACCAGGGAATCGCTGCAGTCTGGACTGGACTCTTTTAAGACTAAAAACCTTTTTATTCAGGAAGGCGTTTTTGAGTTGAGTTTTATGACTTATTATTGTTAGTTTCAACTATGTACTGGCTCTGTGGCACTCTGAGATTCTTGGATGAAGAGCGCCTTACAAATAGAACGCATTATTATGGGCCTGCCAAGTAGTGGCATGACCATATTGCAATCGTCCAGAATGGCCCAAAGGGCAATGTTGCTAGCATTTTGCTAACAAGCTAAAGTCGCAAAAGTCCCACGTCACACCAGCGGGTGTACAGCATGACCCCGCTCTGATGTGGAAAAAAAAAATCCACAAAAAATAAAACATGGCCGGAAAAACCTGAAAAATGAAGGCGATATATTAGTATACAGAAATGGTTTCCCTTTTTTTATTATTATTCCGCACTCTTTTTTCGTCCGTTAATACGGCCTGAACCAGAACGTGCACCCATGCATGCCATACATCGTTGGATGCGTCTCCATCGTGGCCTCGATGGGCATTATTTTTCTCAGTCAAAAGCGTGACCGTGGCAACGCTAGATGCCAAAAAGCAAAAAAGAAAGGCGAAAATTCGGACTCTTATTGCTCGGCCGAACTTTATCGTAGAGACATCGTTCAAACTTTCAAACACTCAGCCCGATTGTCCCTAACAGTACGTACAACCTCATTATGCCAAGTATTACAGTTTTTGTGATATTGACCTTTCATTTTTTTTTTAATTTCCATTTGATTTTGAACGCTTGTTGCTAGGCAACAGGTTATCGTAGAGACATCGTACAAATGTTCCCCGACTCGGCACGCTGTGGACTTCAACATATTCAAATTTCATGAAGCTGCGATTTAAGGAAATTTTATGTCAAAATCCAGGCCAAACGGCCCAATCCCCCAAAGGTTTATTAACAACCCTAAACCACACCCCCTGCAGCGAGCACAGGAATGAATGAAATGCAACCGTAAACACCTCAAACTGACATAGAACCACCCCGAACACAAACACTACAGCCCCAAACCGAAGCAGCGAGAGGGGACGAATGGGCAGTAGGGCATGCCCATATCCAAATTTCCAGAAATTTTCTAGTTATTATTATTATTACTACTCGTTTACGTCACACACTTTGTCCCACTCATCTTTTCTTTCTTACCCTATCTTGCACATTCACGTATAAATGCTATCACTACCTGACTGACTCCCTCCATGTCATCATGCTTTGTGTTTGGAAATAAATTCATGGTTCTCCTGCTGGAACCTCCTGTGTTTGGTTCGGTTTTTGAACCGGAAATTATAGCAGCACCTTAAAACAGCTCTAGTTCTATAGAACACACCCAAACCCATATTTAGGTGGGGATTTCCTGGGCAGGTTCTTCAGCATCACAGAGACTATTCTAACCTTTCTTAGGCTATAATGCCTGTGTGCAGGTGGAAATTCCTGCCGCCGCAAGACTCCTTGGTAATAAAGCTGTTCAAAGTAGACAGACGAATGATCAGGTGCTTTCATGAAGCAGTTGCCTCAACAACAACATTAAGATCAATCTGGATTAGATCCAGGATCACTTGGCATTCGTAGAACCGAGTACAGAGTCTGCATCTTGGGAACGTTATTAGCGAGACAAATATGTGTGTGTGTGTGTGTGTGTGTGTGTGTGTGTGTGTGTGTGTGTGTGTGTGTGTGTGTGTGTGTGTGTGGACTACAAGAGGTTCTTTTTGTGCTCAGCGGCCTCTCAGCTTACAGGAACAGGAGTTGAGACACAAAGAGAGACTGAGCTCAGGTAGAGTCTGACCTGAACGCTGAACAACGAGAGTCTTGTTAGAGAGAGCCGGTGGCGGGTTAGGGGGAGGGGGGGACTGGTATTCAGGAAGAGGAAGTCGAGTACAGAAGTAGAGATGGGAGTGCTGGAGAGGATGGAGGAGTAAGATCGTCACATCCACCTCATAATTCAACCATCACAGAGCAGAGCTGACGTCTGGAAAAGGTCATCAGCTCCACGTCATTCATCTGTCTTCACCTGCTCTGATCTCTGATCTGCTCAGGTGCCGCTGCTTTAATGTCTAGTGACCTACGTCAGGATTATATCTGCCATCAGTGGAGAGCCGTAGAGGGAGTACGGATCTCACTGCTTTAGGGCCAATCCCAATACACCCCCTACTTTCTTTCACTAGCCCTAAAAAAGAAGGGACAGATTTTAGAGCACTTGAAATCTTCCCAGGGGTCTGTCCCAATACTCCCACTACTCCTACTTTCAGCACCACCACTAATCAGGAAGCTGAGAGCCATAAGCTGTTTTAATTTCAGCTGTAGCGCTGTTAATATGCCACTTTATTAAGTTTTAATATTTTTCAGGCGTAAAAGTAACCTTTAAGATCCCCAACCTGGGCTCAGTTTATCCAAATAACGCCTGTTAAGAAATTTGATCTGATGTTTTCGGAGATGAGAAGAGCCGCCGGTCCGGGGAGAAACCTGCAGCTCTGTTGAGAATTACCACTGGCTGAAATAAATCATTTAGTAAGATAAATGTTGGTTTAATAGATGAAATCTAACAGTTTTAGCTACGCCTGTTAAGAAATTTGCTCCGAAAATTTAGGGATTTCTGCCTGCCGGCTCGGGAGCTGATTTATGGTTCCGCGTTAAATCAACGCAGAGCCTACGGCGTAGGGTACGCCGTACGGCGGCGCGTCGCCACGTAACCTACGCCGTAGGCTCTGCGTTGGTGTAACGCGGAACCATAAATCAGCCTTTATTCTGGCGAGGTTTGAAAAAGACTTCGCAACAACGGGCAAACTAGTGATTATGTACATTCACTGAGTGAATATTATGAAAGTAAAATATATATTTCCCACTAGCAATGTAATCAAAATGCATTTTTATGCAGAAACTAACTCAAAATATTGATTTTATTCACTAAAAAATACGAAATGTCCGCCATGTTTTTTTTTTTTATTCAGTCCGCAAATGATGACGAAAAGCATTCTGGGAAATTTTTTCTGGCCCTAGTTCACCTAGGGTGCATCGGAAAACCCTCGATCCGTAGGGACAGATTCATAGCCACTAAACTCGTTTTCTTCACTACCCCTAGATGAAAAGAGGAATTGGGACACCACTACCCTCATGGTAACGCGCAAAATTTAGGGGTAGGGCTGAAAAGTAGGGGAAGTGGGAGTATTGGGACAGGGCCTTAATTACACGTTTAATTACAAATGACAAAATCAACGTTATGCACAAGGCTTTCATGAATTTCACCAGTGGAGCTGAAAACGCGTTATCCGAGAGGGATTCAAGACTAATTTCAGGAATATTTCATAGATGTTCAGTGAGTCGGGGGCATGGAACGCTACAGGAAAATCCATGACAGTCAGATCTTCTTCAAAGCTTTGAGGTTTGTTTGATTCCAGCTGCAGTTGAATCCTCTGCAAACACACACCAGAGGGCAGAGGATTTCTGTGAAGGATGCACTTATACCCGGTCTGAACGAGCGCGCGTGTGTGGTGTTCTCACACAGCCCTGACTCCTTCTTTTTGATCGTTCATGGGAATGTTTCTACGTCTAAGTGTTTGTTCTTTTCCCTCATGAGAAGTGAATCAAACTTGTGGCGCTTTCTCTTCATTCTGATGATGTTTCCCACCATCGTCCTCCTGGACGTTGATTTGAGGCCTTTATGCACGTGTGTGAGTATACGGGTCAAAGTTGATGCACCGGTGAAGGAAAACTGAATACATGAATAACTAAGTTGATTGAAACGACTCAAGAACACCTGCAATTCTATCCGAGATTACTTATCGCCGTCAGTCCGTCCGCTAACGGTGTTATGCCTGTAAATCAGTGGTCCCAACCTTTTCTTTACCGCGGACCGGTTTAATGTCTGACAATATTTTCACGGCCCAATCTAAAGGTGTAGTTGATAAAAACGAAATAAAATGACAAGATCGGCACTAAAAACTGTGGTATTTTCGCTATAGTAATAATAATAATAATAATAATAATAATAATAATAATAATAATAATAATAATAATGAATAATAATAAATAATAAAACGTAATTTTCGAAAAAATAAAATGAAATAATGGAAATTGTAAATTACCTTTAATATGAGTATTTCTATAAATGTGTATTTATGTTTGTTTTCTCATTAACGTTATTTAAAGCCAGGCTTTTATTTTATTTGTTATATATTAAGGAGACCGATATTTAGTGCTTTTATTTTGAAGGCGTCTCGCCGAGACCTTGTAAACATCCGGGGCTTCGGACTTTAACGGTAAAAGTTTAACGGCAGTAGAAAGTGTGTCTGAAAGACTAAACTAGTGTCGGGAATGCTAAAGTGGAGCCTAACTGACACAAAAAGCACCTGCTGATGAGGATTTGTGCAAATTTTATGCCGTATTTATGTCCAGCTGGAGTTTGGTCGCTCATGTATTGTGTTAACGGCTTTATTGCCGACCGAGTGAGCCGCTGTGTCGGTCAGTATTTAAGTTAAATGAAACTTATATGAATGTATGAAAGATTATTGCTAATATTCCGGTTACTGAAACATTCGGAATATTCCGTTTACATGGTAATTAATCATTCAGGATATCTCGATCAAACCAGCGACGCACGGAGAACATCATGACACAATTCCCGTCATTTCCGCTTCTTCTTCCTGTATCCAAATTCAAAACAAATGCTGCTTCGCGCAACTTTTCGCTCACCTTCTTGTAAATCTTCTATCCCGGTACTTTCTACCGTCTACAAATGCAGAAATGTTCATATCCTTCATTACATTTATGAAGTGATTAGTCTCCTCCTGGTCTTGTGTTTCTCCGTGTTTATAAGAACTTCCTGGACTCAAAAGACCAGGATTCCTTGTGAACAGAGCATGAGCAGAAAACAAATTCATGTTCCGTTTGATGGGGATATTCCCGTTTGGTGTTTACATGACCCAATATTCGGGTTTTAAAAGGAGTAACCCAGGGGTCATATTCAGGTTTTTAAAAACCAGAATATGAGCAAATTCGGGTTATTCAAAGGGGTTATTGGTGTTTACATGGCCGTGCAAATTCGGGTTATTGCCAATATTCGGGTTTCAAAAGGGTTATTGATGCATGGAAATGCAGTCACAGAGATTATTTTTTCCTTCTGTGCGGCTCGATACCAAATGACCCACGGCCCGGTACCGGGCCGCGGCCCGGGGGTTGGGGACCACTGCTGCAAAAGATCAAACTGACCTCTCGGTCAGAGCCTTGCTCTGGTTGTCCCTGGCGGCCTGCAGGTCTCTCTCCAGACGTTTCTTCTCCGACTCCAGCTTCTGGGCGTCGTTGGGCTCCAGGCGCTGGCGCGGGCTGACGTACTGCAGCTCCTTCAGCAGCTCCTCCTTCTCGTTGATGAGGATCAGCCGGTCTCGCTCCGGGTCCAGCAGCCCCGGCCACGCCTCGCTGTCCAGTTTGGCGATCTGCACCTCGATGGTGGCGATCCTGCCAGGAATAAAGCACCATGAGCAGAGAACGGGATTACAGATGTGAAATAATGATGTCATTGTGAGAGACGATAACAGATCATTCAGGTTTTTTGTTTTTTAGCTGTACAATAAAGAATTTTCCTTTATTTCTAAAGAGATTTTGACTAGTACCTTCTCTTGGCTTCCTCGTACTTCAGGCTCAGACGAACCTTCTCTGCCAGTTTGTTGGTGCTGGTGGTAAACTGATTAGAAAAAGAAATCAATGTTAAAACATCAGGTCAGGAAGAGAAAAGAAACTGAAAACAGTATGTATGTATCCGTACGCACGCACGCACGCACGCACGCACGCACGCACGCACGCACGCACGCACGCACGCACGCACGCACGCACGCACGCACGCACGCACGCACGCACGCACGCACACACATACATACATACATAAAGAAAGCAGGATAAGATACACTAAAAGAGTTTAAAAAGTATAACATAACATAAAATCCTAAAAGTATGTCTAGAAAGCAAGAAGAGAATAAGACAATAGAATGTATAAAATAGACCCTAAATAACGACTAAAACATTTAAATATAACATTGAGATAAAACAATGAAAGTTAAATATGATAAAACAGGATAAACTAAAGATTAATAGAAAAAAACAGAGTAGTAAGATCCAATTAAAATAAGGATGAGCATAAAAAATTTAAAAGAGTTAAATGAGTCAGTTGAAAGCCTGATTAAAGGGATGGGTCTTGAGCCTCTTTTTAAAAACATCAACAGTCTCTGTATGGATGTATGTATGGATGCATGCATGCATGCATCCATCCTTCCATCCATCATCCCTCCCTCCCTCCCTCATCCCTCCCTCCCTCCCCTCCTCCCTCCCTCCCCTCCTCCCTCCCTCCCCTCCTCCCTCCATCCATCCATCCATCCATCCTTCCATCCATCATCCCTCCCTCCCTCATCCCTCTTTCCCTCCTCACCTCCGTGGGGATGTCTGTCTGGGATCCAGCATCAGAGTAGATTCTGGTCCCGGACGTGTCAGAGTTGAGTGACGGCGTGCTGCCCCAGAGCTCCTGCTGGGAGCCCGAGTCCAGCTGGAACCCATCCTTCAACACGGCCAGTTTCTGGGAGGACAGAGAACATTCGGGTTACAGGACAGGACAGCAGCAGAGGCAGCAGCAGGAAACTCCTCAAAGACTCAAGACAACAGTCGGACAGGGGGTGTAAAGTAGCAGCACTGTAACACAAGCCTTCAAACTCTTAATGCTTGAGAAGTGCAAGTTTATTCCTGAAAGTGAGACAGCAGTTTATTGGAAAACAGCAAGCAATTAGTTGTTTTTCCTTTTATCATGCTGATTTGATCTGCTACTCAGCAGCAGCAATGGAAGCAGAGAGCACCGACATTCAACCATCTTCATTTGTGTCACTGATCTGTGGCATACATGCAGGGGTGAAAATAAGCCGGTACGATCCGGTACTCCGTACCACCAAAAGATTCTGTGCCGGTACGCAGTACCAGGGAAAAAAAACACACGAATTGCTGACAATAATCTTTGCATACAGCGGGTCTCAAACTCTCGATCTCTCACATCAAAGACGGCGACGCTGACCGCTCAGCCATGACTCAGCTCTGCCTTTCTTGACTGACTGAGCGAGGAGAGACCAACATAGCGATATAATCTAACTGAGTCCCGACCTGTTTTTTCGTAATTTTTAAAATATTTGTACGATATAAATATTAGTAAAACCCCACTATTTGTGCTTTTGTGAATAGCGTATTCCAGTCTTTACTTCCTAAACACACATACTGCATGGAAGGGAGCGTTTGATTTATTGTTCACGTAACGTTACTTTTTATTTTTTCACGACCAAACCACGCACTTTATTTATGTCATTTGCACCGACGGGCAAGGACAAAAAATAAATGATTCCACCAAAATTCAAGAGATTTTTGTGGTTGGCTGACACATTACCAGCATATTTCAAATATGCTGGTAAATAATCACACGCCAAATAATCACAAATATGATATTTGTGATTGGTTTTCATTCCTCGTTTCAGGAAAAAAAGAAAGACGCGTCAAAAATGTTGAAGTAACGTTTTGCTTTGATGAAAAAAATGCTTAAGAAGTTATTTTCCATTTCAATGCACACATTGTAAGACACATTTTGAGACATTTTACTCATCGTTTAATCTTTTTTCATTTATGTGCCCAATGTCGTGAGAATTCAAAGACAGAGACTTGTTAACTGTTCAGCTGCTGAGGAATTTAACTGTAAATTTATTCTAATTTGAAACAAAACAAATTGTTATGATTTTGAAAGTTTTGTCAACATTTACAAATTATTCTGTGACGATGCTTGGTCTGGACTGGCCTTTATTTACACCATTTAAATAAATCATTTGCTATAGGCCTACACAGTGTTGTGTTTCTAATTTCTACACCGTACAGGCGTTAAAAGGGATGAAGAAGCTGGTGGTAGGAGGAGAACAAGCCATGAAGGTTGGGGTCGTAGTACCAGCAAGAAGTTTAATCTAATTTCACCCCTGCATACATGACATCCTTGTAAATTGCTTTGGATTAACGCATCTTTTAAATGACTAAACAACGATAACATGCTTCAACCTGGTAAGTGATCACTGAAGAAATTACGACTCGTAACTCCAGAATGTGCCAGAGAATTATACCATTTTCAGGTTTTCTTTATGTTAAAGCAACAGGTACAGTGATAGTTCTCTGAATTACGTCTACACACTATTTACAACCAAAGTATTCACTCATGCTCACCAAAAATTAGGCAATACATGAGTGAAAATAACTGTTTCTTGGTCTGATGATCCTCTCTGCTCAACATTTGGATGGTAGAGTCAGAATCTGGTGTTAAAATGAAGACATAACCATCATCCTGAATCAATGATTCCGGTCGGTATCAGTGGTGTAATGGTGGGGATGATCTTCTCGGTGCACTTTGGTACCAGATGAGCATAGTTTCTAATCTGTTGTGTTTATTACTGAAGAAGTGAAGCTTTAAGACGCAGCTATAAGAGGAAACTGCTCGGTTAAATTCATGCAGTGAAAGCTGTTGAGGCCAAAGGGCAGAAATGAAGTAACAGAGCTGTAAAAATATGAGCGAGTGTGTCCTCAGTTTCTCCCCCGAGTGAAAAATTCAGCAGCAGCGATCCCTGTCATCTTTACAACCGTGATGAAAATCTTATACGACTCCGCGGCTCACTTTGAAGCTCGCTCTGGAATGTACCTTATCGGTGACTTTTAGATGAGGATAAAAAAACCAGCATACCAGCGTTATCATAGCAATGGTGCCGCAGGTCCTTGACTCCCCCATATTTGATTTTATTTTGTCTCTTGCACGTATGTAAAGCAACTCAACGGCAGCTGAAAGAGGGATCTGGCACATGTCTGCAAAAGCTTATTAAGTTTTCAGTGAGCGGTGCAGCTGCAAGTTTCTCAGCATTAATGCAATTAAGAGACAAATCCACCTGTCACGTTTTACTTCATTTGAGCAAGCAGAGTGCAAATTCAGGCCTGTTTGTCTCTGTCGTTGCAGCACAGCAGGATGTGACCCAGTTCAGTAAATATACGCTTTATTTTATGGTAAAACTGGGCCAGTTTCTCGGTTCACTTGGAAATCTTCCTGTGAGATTCTGCTCCATGCTGACATGATTCAACAATCACAATGACTACGTTTACATGCAGTCAACATTCGGGTTATTGCTAATATTCCGGTTACTGAAACATTCAGAATATTCCGTTTACATAGTAATTAATCATTTGGGATATCCCGATCAAACCAGCGACGCACGGAGAACGTGATGATGCAATTCCCGTCATTTCCGCTTCTTCTTCCTGTATCCAAATTCAAAACAAATGCTGCTTCTTGCAACTTTTCTCTCACCTTCTTGTAAATCTGGCTATCCCGGTACTTTCTACCGTCTACAAATGCAGAAATGTTCATATCCTTCATTACATTTATGAAGTGATTAGTCTCCTCCTGGTCTTGTGTTTCTCCGTGTTTATAAGAACTTCCTGGACTCAAAAGACCAGGATTCCTTGTGAACAGAACATGTGCAGAAAACATATTCTTGTTCCGTTTGATGGGGATATTCCGTTTGGCGTTTACATGACCCAATATTCAGGTTTTAAAAGGGGTAACCCAGGGATCATATTCGGTTTTTAAAACCCCGAATATGAACAAATTCCGGTTATTCAAAGGGGTTATTGGTGTTTACATGGCCATGCAAATTCGGGTTATTGCCAATATTCGGGTTTTAAAAGGGTTATTGTACGGTGGCCGAGACCCGCCATCGCTGAAAATTAAAGAAACGCTGCAAATAAAAAGAAACGCCGCTGCAAATAAAATAAATGCTTTGCAAATAAAATAAACGCTGCAAATAAAAACAAACGCTGCTGCAAATAAAAAAAACGACGCAAATAAAAAAGCCACAACGGAAGTGAATTACCGGGGACTATTTTTGCCGATGCACCGGTGTTTTTTACGTGAGAGGAGAAGAAGACAAAGACATAAGTGAAAAGGAAGAAATAAGAAGAGCGAGGAATAAGAAGAACAACGAACGAGAATATAAGTGAAAAGGTTAAAGTTCAACGTCGCTACGTGTAATTTTTAATGTGCAACACCGGTGCATCGGCAAAAATTGTCCCCGGTAATTCACTTCCGTTGTGGCTTTTTTATTTGGGTCGTTTTTTTATTTTATTTGCAGCGGGGTTTATTTATATTTGCAGCGTTTCTTTTATTTGCAGCGGGGTTTATTTATATTTGCAGCGTTTCTTTTATTTGCAGTGGCGTTGCTTTTTGTTTGCAGCATTTATTTTATTTGCTAAGCGTTTATTTTATTTGCAGCGCCGTTTGTTTCTGTTTGCAGTGTTACTTTTATTTTCAACATGGCGGGTCTAGGCCACCGTATTATTGACTGCATGTAAACGCAGTCATTGACGCTGCCCGTATCCCAGTTCAACTGCAGGCCAAAGGTGTTCTGTTGGGTTCTGATCATAACTCCGTGTCAGGATGGTAAAAGCAAAGCATTGTGAGTAAATATGCAACCAGAGAAACGAGCAAACCAACCTAGCTGACCTGCTGCAACTCAATTCGCACCTTCCTCTTGGTCTGCATGAACTTAAATGCTGCTACTCACAAATCACTAGTGTGCTGCAGAGGTAACCTTCATTAGATGTTGTGTTTGGGCCTCAGCCAGACATCGTCTTATGGCTTTTTCAAATGCTGTTTACATGATGAGTGTCTGCTCTGCTGCACTGAGAACGCTGCCAAGGTCGGCGATGACGCCAACGCGGCCCCTCGACAATACACGACGCTCATCCTCATCTGGACGCTCTGTCTACTACAGGTGATTATCTGGAGGGACGTGATGAAACTGCACCATGTTACGATTCATCGTCCCAGAGTTGTAAATTGGAGGAAAGGATTTTCAAAACATCCCACGCAACCTCGGATTCCCCTGCAAATACGGGAACACAGACGAGAGCGGGCTGAGCCGACCTGCAGACTGAGCTGTCAGCTGCAGATGGGAGGGGAAGGGAGGGGGGGCGAGACGGGCAGCCAGCAGATTATGTATTATTGAACACATTTTTTTCGCTCTGCCTCCAAAACCAGCAGGAGCCAAACAACAAACGTGCAGCCTCATCCGAGCTGATATTTCCAGTCTGTAGGTTTGTTGGGTTTCTTTCTAATAGCACTATGGTCAATTGGGAAAATATGATTAAATATGTAGATGTTTGTCTTCTGCACAAGATTATGTACAGCCTGACTTCTCCTCCAACTGCTGATCGGTTCACAGAGGAGCAGAAAGAGGGGGATTGTATTATTCACTCAGAAAAAGTGCTTTCAGTCATCTGCATTCTCTGTTAAAGCTGCACTAGAATGGAACTCCATCGCGCACAACGTACGTGAAGGAAGGAAGGAAGGAAGGAAGGAAGGAAGGAAGGAAGGAAGGAAGGAAGGAAGGATGAAGGAAGGAAGGAAGGAAGGAAGGAAGGAAGGAAGGAAGGAAGGAAGGAAGGAAGGAAGGAAATGAGCCAGAAAGAAAGAAAGAATGAAAGAAAGAAATGAGCTAAAAAGAAAGAAAGAAAGAAACAAACAAAGAAAGAAAGGAAGAAAGAAAGAAAGAAGGAAATGAGCCTAGAAAGAAAGAAAGAAAGAAAGAAAGAAAGAAAGAAAGAAGAGCCTAGAAAGAAAGAAAGAAAGAAAGAAAGAAAGATAAGAAAGAAAGAAGAAGCCTAGAAAGAAAGAAAGAAAGAAGAAAGAAAGAAAGAAGAAGAAAGAAAGAAAGAAAGAAAGAAAGAAAGAAAGAAAGAAAGAAAGAAAGAAAGAAAGAAAGAAAGAAAGAAAGAAGAAAGAAATGAGCCCAGAAAGAAAGAAAGAAAGAAAGAAAGAAAGAAAGAAATGAGCCAGAAAGAAAGAAAGAAAGAAAGAAAGAAAGAAAGAAAGAAAGAAAAAGAAAGAAATGAGCCCAGAAAGAAAGAAGAGAAAGAAAGAAAGAAAGAAAGAAAGAAAGAAAGAAAGAAAGAAGAATGAGCCCAGAAAGAAGAAAGAAAGAAAGAAAGAAAGAAAGAAAGAAAGAAAGAAAGAAAGAAAGAAAGAAAGAAAGAAGAAGAAAGAAATGAGCCCAGAAAGAAGAAGAAAGAAAGAAAGAAAGAAAGAAAGAAAGAAAGAAGAAGAAAGAAAGAAAGAAAGAAAGAAAGAAAGAAATGAGCCCAGAAAGAAAGAAGAAGAAAGAAAGAAAGAAAGAAAGAAAGAAAGAAGAAAGAAAGAAAGAAAGAAAGAAAGAAAGAAAAGAAGAAAGAAAGAAAGAAAGAAAGAAAGAAAGAAAGAAAGAAAGAAATGAGCCCAGAAAGAAAGAAAGAAAGAAAGAAAGAAAGAAAGAAAGAAAGAAAGAAAGAAAGAAAGAAAGAAAGAAAGAAAGAAAGAAATGAGCCCAGAAAGAAAAGAAAGAAAGAAAGAAAGAAAGAAAGAAAGAAAGAAAGAAAGAAAGAAAGAAAGAAAGAAATGAGCCCAGAAAGAAAGAAAGAAAGAAAGAAAGAAAGAAAGAAAGAAAGAAAGAAGAAAGAAAGAAAGAAAGAAAGAAAGAAAGAAAGAAAGGAAAGAAAGAAAGAAAGAAAGAAAGAAAGAAAGAAAGAAAAGAAAGAAAGAAAGATAAATTCCCGTTGACGGGTTTTTTTTATCGTTATCGGGATAAATGCCAGAAATTATCGTGATACATTCTATATGTGTCCTACTGGACACATATAGTTTATTTAGAGCTAATTTAAAGAAATGGTTGATTAATATTCAGCTCTGTCAGCACTAAAACTCAATTGCACCTTTCTGTACTTTCGGTACCTTTCTGTACTTTTTCTGTATTCTTACATCTGTCCAGGGACTACAGATGAAAAATAGCCTCTTGGCTAACTCTGGTACATTTACAGCAATGTTTTATTGATGTGCATTGTACCTGTCAAATAAACCAATAAATAAATAAATGTAAAAATAAATAAACATTCTGTTAACTGTTGAATCTTCTGGCAGTGTTACTGCAGCTCATCATCATCATCATCATCATCATAATCCAGTCCATTCATGCACACCTGGATCCAGTACTCGAGTTGTAAAAAAAATCAGGGGGGATGGTGGATTTTATCATATGGGGACAGATAATTTGTGCTGATTACAAATAATATAATATATTACAAATAATAGCACTGACCAAAACACCTGCAGAAATACTGCAGGAATGACATAGCAGCAGATAAATGCAGCCTTCTGTAAGCTTTAAATATCCACTGGGCTTACATCAAATACATCAAAACACAACAATAAAAAACACTTTTCTGAACTTATCAATATGACTCTGTCCTTCACAGGATAAGTAAAATGGATCACTGCAAAAACTCAAAATCTTAACAAGAATATTTGTCTTATTTCTAGTTAAAATGTCTCATTTTAGTAAAGAAAATCTAACAAAAAAAAACAACAATTTTCACCTGTTTCAAGTAGATTTTCACTTGAAATAAGTAGAAAAATCTGCCAGTGGAACAAGATTTATTTGCTTGTAATGAGAAGATAAATCTTGTCCCACTGGCAGATTTTCCTACTTATTTCAAGTGAAAATTTACTTGAAACAGGTGAAAATTGTCAAATAAGTTATTTTTCTGGTGTTATTTTTCTGGTGATGACTCTAATTGTTGAAATAGCAGTAAAACCACATTCATTGATGAAATGACATAAGGGGATGGAAAGGGGGGATGGCAGTTTTACAGGGGGATGATTTGGACCGTTTTTATTTCAGGGGGGGATGCCATCCCCCTCATCCCCCCTCAACTCGACTACTGCCTGGGAGCAGACTCCATGTCCCATGATGCAACTTTAATACACACTGCAAATCTGTAGAAACATGGGCCAGCAACTGCTGCAGTGCTGTTAGACGTAATAAAGCATGGTTTATGAATAAAGGATGGATGAGAAATACACCAGAAATCAGAGCAGGGCACAGAAACTCTGTCGAGGCACAAGCCGAACAAACTAGGATATGAATTTAAACATGTTGTATTCACTAACAGACACTGCCCTCCAGAAACGAGACAATTGTCATGTTTTTTGAAATATCACTTGAATATTCTTCTTTTTTTTTTTAAGATAATCCCCTCAGACACTAATGCTCTCTTGTGCAAATTAAAAACAACGATGAAATAAAAGTTGCACAGAGTAATCAATGATTTGTGAAACAAATCCAACAATGAAGAAGAAAGTACCGGTAATCCTTCAACGTGGATTTGTCACAAAGCCAACATTTCTCAAATAACTTCACAGATCCGTATGAATGTAGGTCACGGATCCAGTACGACACCCATAGCGCGACCATTTAGTTGCATTTTACAACAGTTTTTTTGGGGAGAAGCGTAACTAAACTCTTGCTAGTGAGAGAATGGAGAGCTTGTTGCCATAACAACGTGAGGAGGAAGAATCCTCGTCGGCTCAATGAGAAGTTACTGTTGCTCCATTTTTCAAAACAAACTTGCATTCAGACACTCAGGTGGCCTTGGCTTGAGAAGGGAAGGTACATATTTCTTCCAACAATAAACATCCACACGGTTGGAGAGGTAAAGATGCTGCAAGGACACGAATGACGTGTATTAAACGGTACTGGTCAGAATGGCAGGGGTTGACTTTAGTGCAAACTTTAAACCAAAACCATTGAAAGTTTTATAGTGAAACCTTAGAAATTAGAAAGTGCAGCTCACCTGAAATGTTTCATTTATTTCCCCTTTCCCTTTCCCTTCTGCCTACCAGCTCCATCTCCAGCATCGTTCTACCAATTTATTCCCTATCCATCTCAATCCAGCCCGTCTTACTTCCTCTCCAACCCTGGCTGTTGCTCTGATGTGTTTGTTTTTAATCCCATCCATCTTTGTTACTATCGAAGAAAACCGTAATCTCTCTACAGGCTTGTAGCACCCTATAATGTAATAATTTCCTGAAAATGTAATAACACGTGAAAATGCAATAAAATTTGCACTTAACTCATTCGAAAATGTAATAAAATCCAATAATGTAATAACTTCACCAATAATGTAATAAAATATCCTGACGGATATTGTAATAACATTTTTACCAATAATGTAATAACTTATTACATTATTGGGAATTTATTACATGGTACTCAAAGTCTGCAATTTAACCCAATAGTCATTCTGGTGTTTCAAATCCAGTGTATAACATTCTTAGATTCTTAAAACACAAAATGTAGAAGTCTGGACTAAAAATGAACATATATATTATATTATAGATTATTTGTCAAGTATTACATTATCAGTTTTGTAAAAAAAAAAAAAAAAGACCCACCTGAAAATGTAATAAATTCCCAATAATGTAATAAGGTATTACATTATTGGTAAAAATGTTATTACAATATCAGGATATGTAAGGATATTTTATTACATTATTGGATTTTATTACATTTTCGATTGAGTTAAGTGTAAATTGTATTACATTTTCAGAAAATTATTACATTATAGGAAATTATTACATTATAGGGTGCTACAAGGCTGGTTCTGAACCTGCATCCAGCCAGCGAAGCTTTCAGGTCATTTCCATGAAAAGAAACACCCTGACGTGGTCAGTGTAGACTGTTTTTGCTGAGAGCCACAGCCCCAGACTTCAAGCTGAGCTCCGTCTGTCGAAGGTCACCTTTCTACTCTTGATGAAGTCTTTAATCTTAATTATCTCTCAAATTCAGGCCAGAAATATCAGAACTCAGTAGAGGCTCCTCCACACAAGTGTAACGGAGTTAATGATTCCACTTGCCATTACTAGCTGTCTGGCTATTATTCATGAGTTTCAGTAGTGTCATTGTATGTTTACCGTTTTATTTTGTTACTTTTACTGTAATGTCACTTGTCATTGATATTTACGACGGAGATGTATGTACTTGAACGCCTCACGCACGGGGATTTGACGGAGACGCCTCGTGTCGGGTCTTCAGTCTTCATCTCTGATGCTCGTGGTGAGTCGTCTTATGTTAAGCTCCGTTGGTAACTTTTGTCATTTTGTGTTAAGTGTGATTTATGTTTATATATATGGTGAGTTAAGCTCCCGGTTTAGGGTTGTCCCGATCAGGATTTTTTTAGCTCCCGATCCGATCCCGATCACTTGAGTTTGAGTATCTGCCGATCCCGATTTTTCCCGATCCGATCACTTTTTTTGGCTCCCGATACATTTCCCGTTCCCATTTTTCCCGATCAGATTATCTCAAGTTTCAAATTTCAACAAAGCTTATCAGCACTGGTGCCACAAAATGTAAAAACATGAAATCGTAAACTAAAGCAAAAAGTGCAGAATAGTGCAATAACAAAAATAGATCAATTTAACTTCAAAAGAGGTAATTAATTGAATGACATCCAGTCAAACTCACAAACACAAGAAATTAAAATACTTTTTGGCGTAACCTTAGTGCAACATTCTGAATGGCATGAAATGAATGAACAGCAGCTTAATGCAACATGATATATAAAACGATTTAATATATATTAAAAACATTAATAACTAGGTATAACCCGATACTTTTTTGGCCGATACCGATGTTTTGAAAACGCCGTGATTTGGCCCGATCGATTGGCCGCCCGATCAATCGGGACAACACTATCCTGGTTACCATTACAAAAGCTCTGTGATTATACGAGTCGGTTGCGGTCCGTGTGGGACGATTTATGGAGCAGGTTGTCGGTGAAATTACCAGCTACATTTAGCTTGTGGCTAAACCTTGTGATGTAGCTGGCTAACTCATGTCGTTTTGTCTCAGTGTGTGTGCGGAGCGGTGAACTGCAAAACTGGCTGTTGGAGCTAATGCTGTGATGTTCTATTACCAGGTTCAGCCAAATAAATATGAGTGGAACCAGAAAATGAGCTTGTGTGCTTCTTCTTCAATTACACAACGCAAGAGAATGAGTACAACCGCTACACAAGCACCAGGGAAAATTTTGCCAGTGGGTTGAAGAACATTGTCACCTTCAGGCAAACTGCTCTCACCTTCTCCTGAAGGACGGTGACATCACAAGGACGAAGGCGAATCTCTGAACTATCACCTGCCTCACTGCCACCTAACAGTCTTTTCTCCTGCTGACATTTCCATGGAAAGTTTTAAAACGCGGGGGAGACTTTCCTCAACCAACTCATGTCCTCACTTCAGTCAAACAACCCTCCTTATATTTGTTCATTTTCCATCGTAAATCCATCAGTTTCAGATTCGTGGGGAGCGTTTTACACTCCTCTTCACTGCAGTAGCTCATTTATCTTGAAGTTCTAGTTCTCTCATCCGCGGCACTTCAACATTTGTCTGCTCAGATTCTGCTTGTGCAGTGTGAGGAGAATCCAGATAAAAACATCTAAACTGACAAACACAGCTTAACAGAGACTTCATGGTCAGGTACTGAAATGTGCAAAACATTCATCCGAGCACGGAGCAACAAGGTACAAACATCTTCTGATTTCATGAGAAGAGAAAAGCCAAGGTGAAATTCTCTCAGTTTCAATAGAATTCTTCCCATTTATTCACCACGATGTGGCCTCGTTGCAACTTACAAAACCTCTCAGATGCCAGTGTTTGGACAATCTGCCTTTTATTTCTTTCCTTATTAGTTTGTGGAGGTGAGGACACTCGAGATGATGAATATGCAGCCTCCAGAAAAACTTACGATAAACCTGTTTTTTATTTTAGGGTTACAGGTTTTGAATTTTATGCCGTAATGCTTGGAAAGCAAAAGGGCACCAATGTGCCGTTGTTGACTAGGGTCGATAAATTTACACAGTGCTGACAGAAAATGTTAAAACAGCTTTTTTGCCTTTTTTGGCCTCTGTTCCAAAAGAAGAAGTTTTCAGCTCAAATACCTTTTTTTTTTCTTTTTTGAAATTGTTTACAGTAAATTGTGAGCGGTAGTTGTATTTTGTGGTTTATTTAATTTTGAATAATGTCTTAACTGAAAGTTTTGTGGTTCATCTGCATGTAGAAATTTTACATATTTTGTGGCTCTGATTTTAAATCTAATTAAAGCTGCAAGCAGCGATGAACGGGCCCTCGCACTCACGGCCACCGCCCCCCATAAGCATATCAGAAAAGACACCACCCACGACTTCCTATGTCAAACCATTCCAAAGTTATAGCAGAAAATCGGGACAACCAATCAGAAGAGGGGGCGGGGCTAATTAAGGCCAACTAAGCTTAAGGACTCATTGCAGAGTCCCATGACACCACCCACGACTTCCTATGTCAAACAATTGAAATGTTATTTCAGAAAAAAGGGACAACCAATGACAAGAAGGGGCGGGGCTAATTCAGGCCAATGAAGGTCAAGGACTCCATACATAATCTGATGACACCACCCACGACTCTCTATGTCAAACCATTCCAAAGTTATAGCAGAAAATCGGGACAACCAATCAGAAGAAGGGGCGGGGCTAATTAAGGCCAACGAAGCTTAAGGACTCATTACAGAATCCCATGACACCACCCACAACTTCCTATGTCAAACCATTCAAAAGTTATGGCAGAGAAAAGTATTCTAGGGGGCGCTGTTGAGCCGTTAGGCCACGCCCATTAATGCAAACCATGAAATATCAAATTTATCGCCAAGTCTGTCTTGCATGCCAAATTTGGTGACTTTTGGAGAACAATCAAATATGGACCAATCAGATTTCAAAATGGCCGACTTCCTGTTCAGTTTCGGCCATGGCTCCAAGAGACTTTTCTTTAAGTTGTGCCATGATACAGGTGTGTAGCGATTTTCGTGCATGTACGTCAAACCGTATTGTAGGGCTTGAGGCACAAAGTTTTCCGGGGGGCGCTGTTCAGCCATTTTGCCACGCCCATTAATGCAAACCATGAAATATCAAATTTATCGCCAGGCCTGGCTTGCATGCCAATTTTGGTGCCTTTTGGGGAACTATCAAATATGGACCAATCAGATGAAGGGGGGGCACGCTTTTTGGCGTCTAGCGTCGCCACGGTAACACTTTTGAAAGAGAAAAGTAATGCGTGTAGTCGCAGGATGGAGACGCACATTTGTACGTATAACACATCTGGGTTCACGATACGGTTCGGGCCGTATTAATTCTCGAAGGAATGGCATATATTGCTCCAAAATTACGTGATTAATTCAGAATGTTCAAAATGGCCGACTTCCTGTTCGGTTTCGGCCATGGCGCCAAGAGACTTTTCTTTAAGTTGCAACATGATACAGGTGTGTACCGATTTTCGTTCATGTACGTCACACCGTATTCTGGGGCTTGAGGCGCAAAGTTTTTTCGGTCTGAACCAACCAGATGAAGGGTGGGCGCGCTTTTTGGCGTCTAGCGTCGCCACGGTAACGCTTTTGAAAGAGAAAAGTAATGCGTGTTGTCGCAGGAGGGAGACGCACATTTTGATGTATAAAACACTTGGGGGCACGTTATGGTTCGGGCCGTATTAACTGCCGAAGGAATGGCATAAATTGCGCCAAAGTGACACGATTAATTCAAAATGGCCGACTTCCTGTTCGGTTTCGGGCATGACTCCAAGAGACTTTTCTTTAAGTTTCCCCATGATACAGGTGTGTACCGATTTTCGTGCATGTACGACAAACCGTATCGTGGGGCTTGAGGCACAAAGTTTTCCGGGGGGCGCTGTTGAGCCATTTTGCCACTCCCATTAATGCAAACCATAAAATATCAAATTTTTCGCCAGGCCTGGTTTGCGTGCAAAATTTGGTGACTTTTTGGGCACGTTTAGGGGGGCAAAATGGCCTTCCTTTTGTCAGAAAAATAATAATAAAAAAAAAAATAATACAAAGAATTCCTGCAAATACAATAGGGCCTTCGCACTGAAGGTGCTCGGGCCCTAATTAAAGCTGCAAGCAGCGATGAATGGGCCCTCGCACTCACGGCCACCGCCCCCATAAGCATATCAGAAACGATACCACCCACGACTTCCTATGTCAACCCATTCAAAAGTTATAGCAGAAAAAAGGGACAACCAATCAGAAGAAGGGGCGGGGCTAGTTCAGGCCAATGAAGGTCAAGGACTCATTACAGAGTCCCACGACACCACCCACGACTTTTTATGCCAAACCATTCAAAAGTTATGGCAGAGAAATGTATTCTAGGGGGCGCTGTTAAGCCGTTAGGCCACGCCCATTAATGCAAACCATGAAATATCAAATTTATCGCCAAGCCTGGCTTGCATGTACAATTTGGTTACTTTTGGAGAACTATCAAATATGGACCAATCAGATGAAGGGGACGCGCGCTTTTCCGCGTCTAGCGTTGCCACGGTAACACTTTTGAAGGAGAAAAGTAATGCGCGTAGTCGCAAGATGAAGACGCACATTTTGAAGTATGACACACCTGGGTGCACGTTACGGTTCGGGCCGTATTAATTGTCGAAGGAATAGCATAAATTGCGCCAAAATTACACAATAAATTAAAAATGGCTGACTTCCTGTTCGGTTTCGGCCATGGCGCCAAGAGACTTTTCTTTAAGTTGCAACATGATGCAAGTGTGTACCGATTTTCATGCATGTACGTCAAACCATATTGTGGGGCTTGAGGCACAAAGTTTTCCGGGGGGCGCTGTTGAGCCATTTTGCCACGCCCATTAATGTAAACCATAAAATATCAAATTTATCGCCAGGCATGGCTTGCATGCAAAATTTGGTGACTTTTGGGGAACTATCAAATATGGACCAATCAGATGAAGGGGGGCGCGCTTTTTGCCGTCTAGCGTCGCCACGTTAACACTTTTGAAAGAGAAAAGTAATGCGCGTAGTCGCAGGATAGAGACGCACATTTTGATGTATAACACACCTTGGTGCACGTTACGGTTCGGGCCGTATTAATTCTCGAAGGAATGGCTCATATTGCTCCAAAATTACGCGATTAATTCAGAATGTTTAAAATGGCCGACTTCCTGTTCGGTTTCGGCCATGGCGCCAAGAGACTTTTCTTTAAGTTGCGAAATGATACAGGTGTGTACCGATTTTCGTTCATGTACGTCACACCGTATTCTGGGGCTTGAGGCGCAAAGTTTTTTCGGTCTGAACAGACCAGATGAAGAGTGGGCGCGCTTTTTGGCGTCTAGCGTCGCCACGGTAACGCTTTTGAAAGAGAAAAGTAATGCGTGTTGTCGCAGGATGGAGACGCACATTTTGATGTATAACACAATTGGGGGCACGTTACGGTTCGGGCCGTATTAACTGCCGAAGGAATGGCATAAATTGCGCCAAAGTGACACGATTAATTCAAAATGGCTGACTTCCTGTTCGGTTTCGGCCATGTCGCTAAGAGACTTTTCTTTAAGTTGTGTACTGATACAGGTGTGTAGCGATTTTCGTGCATGTACGTCAAACCGTATTGTGGGGCTTGAGTCACAAAGTTTTCCCGGGGGCGCTGTTGAGCCATTAGGCCACGCCCATTAATGTAAACCATTAAATATCAAATTTTTCGGCAGGCCTGACTTGCATGCAAAATTTGGTGACTTTTTGGGCACGTTTAGGGGGGCAAAAAGGCCTTCCTTTTGTCAGAAGAAAAAGAAAAAGAAAAAAAATTCCTACAGATACAATAGGGCCTTCGCACTGAAGGTGCTCGGGCCCTAAAAAATTCCTACAGATACAATAGGGCCTTCGCACTGAAGGTGCTCGGGCCCTAATTATTTATCAAAAACCCTTTCCTAGTCCTCTTTTGCTAAGCTTTAAACCCACGTAAACCTGATGACATCCCCACTATTTTGGGGCTTTTAATTTCTTGGGCTTTTAAGTCTTTAATGACAGACTTTAAAAAAAAAAAATTAAACAACATAAGTGATATAAAAATCCAATTAAAAATTGTTTTACTTGCGTATAAAGCCCAAAACGGCTTAGCTCCGTGATCTTTGCAAGACCTGATAGTGCCTTATGTTCCTGGCAGAGTTCTCTGTTCTCAGAGTGCAGGTTTACTCGTAGTTCCTAGAGTATCTAAATGTAGATCTGGAGGACTGGCCTTCTGTTATCAGGCACCGTTACTATGGAAACAACTTCCAATCTAGGTTAAGGAGACTGACACCACCTCCACCTTAAAAAACCAAACGTAAAACCTTTCTGTTTAGTAAAGCCTATAGTTAGTGTTTAGTAAACCTCTAGTTAGTGTTAGTAAACCTCTAGTTAGTGTTAGTAAACCTCTAGTTAGTGTTAGTAAACCTCTAGTTAGTGTTAGTAAACCTCTAGTTGGTGTTAGTAAACCTCTAGTTAGTGTTCAGTAAACCTCTAGTTGGTGTTAGTAAACCTCTAGTTAGTGTTAGTAAACCTCTAGTTAGTGTTAGTAAACCTCTAGTTAGTGTTAGTAAACCTCTAGTTAGTGCCAGTAAACCTCTAGTTAGTGTTTAGTAAACCTCTAGTTGGTGTTAGTAAACCTCTAGTTAGTGTTAGTAAACCTCTAGTTGGTGTTAGTAAACCTCTAGTTAGTGTTAGTAAACCTCTAGTTGGTGTTAGTAAACCTCTAGTTAGTGTTAGTAAACCTCTAGTTGGTGTTAGTAAACCTCTAGTTAGTGTTAGTAAAACTCTCGTTAGTGTTAGTAAACCTCTAGTTGGTGTTAGTAAACCTCTAGTTGGTGTTAGTAAACCTCTAGTTAGTGTAAACTCTAGTTAGTGTTAGTAAACCTCTAGTTAGTGTTAGTAAACCTCTAGTTGGTGTTGGTAAACCTCTAGTTAGTGTTAGTAAACTTCTAGTTAGTGTTAATAAACCTCTAGTTAGTGTTTAGTAAACCTCTAGTTGGTGTTAGTAAACCTCTAGTTAGTGTTAGTAAACCTCTAGTTAGTGTTGGTCACCCTCTAGTTAGTGTTTAGTAAACCTCTAGTTAGTGTTAGTAAACCTCTAGTTAGTGTTAGTAAACCTCTAGTTGGTGTTAGTAAACCTCTAGTTAGTGTTAGTAAAGCCTATAGTTAGTGTTAGTAAACCTCTAGTTAGTGTTAGTAAAGCCTATAGTTAGTGTTAGTAAACCTCTAGTTAGTGTTTAGTAAACCTCTAGTTAGTGTTAGTAAACCTCTAGTTAGTGTTAGTAAAGCCTATAGTTAGTGTTAGTAAACCTCTAGTTAGTGTAAACTCTAGTGTGTTGGGGCCAGTAGTCGTAGCTGCAGCTAAAGGACAACACTAGAGCAGTTTGTCTCAAACACAGCTTTGTTGTAGATATGCTGCTATAGAGCGACGCTGCAGGGAGACCCCAACATGATCCACTGAGCGGTGCCATCACCCCTCCTTCTCTTTCCTCTCTCAGTTATTAATTATAAGTATCTCTTAACCATCATTGTTCTCCATTGTTCTTGTAGTTTGTTGTGCTGCTCTGCCCCCACCACCACCACCCTTTTCTCTTTTGTGTATGTTTGCAGGCCAGAGCTTCAGGAGCTGCAGTCCCCCCCTCTGATCATCCCACTGTCTGAGTGTCTCTCTTTCCCTTCTCCCTTTTCCTGCTCTACCTGGCTGGTCTTCAGCAGGAGCCCCCCCCCCCCTTATGATCCAGGTCCTGCTCAAGGTTTCTTTCTTCTTAAAAGGGAGTTTTTTTGCCACTGTTTATGTAATAATTGGTCAGGGTTCAAGTTCTGGGTCTCTGGAAAGCGCCTAGAGACAACTTGTATTGTAATAGACGCTATATAAATAAAATGGCATTTAAATTGAATTGAATACTTGTCCAATGTCAAAAACAAAAGCCATTTGATTTTTTCTTTTCATTAAATGTTCCTTTTTTTCTTTTTTTGTGGTGCTACTGGTGAAACTTTGAGCCACTTATTTTTATGTATGATAACAAATGCTTTTGGGTGTAATTTAAATGATCACGTTTCCAACAAGGTTAATATTAATCACAAGTTTACTTTGAGTTTTAATCTGCTCTTGTGGTGACGGTGAATATATAAATAATGAAGCTACAAACTTTATTTAATTTGAAAGACTGTTCAGCATCAATACTGTGCTCTTCTTAACAGAATTTAAATCATTAGTCAATTCCTTTAGAAACATGAGTCAAAAGTTTTTAGTTTACAGAGTATTTCAAAAACATATTTTCCTTTGCTGCTCATGTTTGTTTAAGTATGTTTCTATATGCAAGTTCTATATTCTTGCCGTTATATTGATATTATATGATATGCATGCTCTGTATAATTTTTTCATCTATTTTAATTCTGTTTTATAATTGTTAATTTTCAAATGTCAAAAATTATGCTTCCGAGGTTTTGAATGTCTCTTATTCCACACATGGTTTGTAAATGCTAAAAATAGGGTTTAATTAAAAATGCTATACATTCAAGAAATGTCTAAATAAATGTCAAATAAATGAAAAAAACTCAATGTTGTTCAGAAGCTGCAAGTAATTCATTGTGATGGGTAAACCAGGCTGAGGTCCACATCAGCTACAGAAGCTCAGAGCAACAGAGGAACTGCTTCAAACACCCAATTTCTTCTTTCCAAACCTTTCCTGACATTTCAAAGGCATTGGCCATCTCTGCCATCTCCCCTTGTCATGAATAGTTCATTGTACAAAGCCACTTTTTATAGCAAATATGGCAGCTGTCTTTCCCTCAATGTGCCAGTGCAACACAGTGCACTTTCCTTAGGGACAATTTAAAAAAAAAAATGGTTGGACACATTTGATCTCTGTCCAACCAGAACCAAGATTTCTGTTCAAACATATAAAAACTCCTCTTAGCGTGGCTGTCGTCTCAGACGCATCTGCCATCATCTCGGAAACAGACAGGGTACGCTCCGTCATCACAACCCTCCACTTCTCCAGGTCTACACGTCAAAACATTTTCTTCTCTCTGGAAAAGTTTCCTGACAGTTGAATGTGAAGGAAAAGCCAAAAGACCGAAAAGTCCCTACTGATGGCATATGGATTAAATCTTCATATTAAAGTAGTTTGTACATTTGCTAAAAATGTGTTTTGCCATGATTAAATCATATGGATATTTTTATCAAAATGGAAAATCCTTCCTTGGGAAGATTTCAGCGAAACACCAACCAAGTTTCAGCAGTTGGGAGGTTTAAAGGCTGTACTGTGACCACCGAGTGCCAACGGTGCAAACAGACTTCAGATATTCAGTCCTTCTCTGGTCTCATGGGGCTTTTTTCTACAACACACTGACAAGAGGAATCGGTGGTTCACCCAGGAAGCCTTCAACCTCTGGAAACACTCAACCAAGACTCAGCTTCACCTGCATGAGCTCCTGCTTCTCCTTCTCCCCGGAGCTGATGGCGTCTCGGATGGAGCGGACCTCGTTGAGGATGGCCTGCGCCTCCTGCAGCTTGTAGCCATACGGGCTGCTGGAAACCTTCTGGTCGATCCTGGACAGAGAAAACAACAGAGACAGGGATGAGAAGGGGGGGAGGAAGAAAAACAGGAGTTAGGCCCAATCCCAATACTCCCCCTACTTTTCTTCACTACCCCTAAAAAAGAAGGGACAGATTTTAGGGCACTTGAAATCTTCCCAGGGGCCTGTCCCAATACTCCCCCTACCCCTCGTTATCATCCCTACTACTAATCAGGAAGCTGAGAGCCAAAAGCTGTTTTAATTTAATTTAATTTCAGCTGTAGCACTGTTTATATGGCACTTTATTAAGTTTTAATATTTTTTCAGGCGTAAAAGTAACCTTTAAGATCCCCCACCTGGGCTCAGTTTATCCAAATAACGCCTGTTAAGAAATTTGATCCGAAAATTTCGGGATTTCTGCCTGTCTGCCGGATCCGGAGCTGATTTACGGCGCGCGTCACCGCGTAACCTACGCCGTAGGCTCTGCGTCGATTTAACGCAGAACCATAAATCAGCTCCGCTATCTTCACTTCAGCTTTATCTGAAAGTGTGTAAATTACCCAGATAGCAGCTTTGTGGTTTCTGAAAACAATTATATCAGAAACATCCAAAACAAATCTGACGAGTCACAGGATTATTTCTCTCTATTTCTCACAAAAAAATGCTTGCTCCCTTGGTCGCAATCTGAGACGAGTCTGCCTGTTTGCCCTCGGTCGGCGAGTCAAATCGATGCAGAGCCTACAGCGTAGCTTACGTAACCTATGCCGTAACCTAACAGCCTTTATTCCGGCGCGATCTTCGTGAACAACGGGCAAAAAAGTGATTATGTACATTCACTGAGTGAATATTATGAAAGTAAAATACATATTTCCCGCTACAAATGTAATCAAAACTAATTTTTATGCAGAAACTAACTCAAAATATTGATTTTATTCACTAAAAAATAAGAAATGTCCACCATGTTTTTTTTTTGGATTCAGTCTGCAAATGACGACGAAAAGCATTCTGGGAAATTTTTCTGTCCCTAGATCAGCGAGTCAGCATCTGAAATCCCTCGCTCTGAATGGACAATTCATAGCCACTCGCCCTCGTTTTCTCCACTCCCCCTTGGTGAAAAGAGGAATTAGGACACCACTACCCTCACAGCAACGAGCAAAATTTAGGGGAAGGGAGGAAAACGACGGGTAGGGGGAGTATTGGGACAGGGCCCTAGAAGTCAGTTTGGATGACGGACAGGAATATTATAAGCAGCTGTCAGCATTACCCAAGTAAGCAAATAACCTGAACAAGTCTGTTCTGAAAAGAACAGATGCAACGGATGATCCCTTTATCTATTTATACCTGGAAAACCACTGCTACACTACAGGAGGCATTTGCCAAGTATAACAACATAATCATGGAATCAAAGAAATAAATTACTCAAAAGATGAGTAGTGAGCATCAGTGTTTGAGTGTATTCATTCAATTGCACATTTGTACAGGTTGCTGTTGTTTTCTGTGAGCTTGAGGTTCCAGTTTCAAGCTTTCAGTCCCCGCTTCCCAACAGTGACACCAACCTGAGGGGGTCAGGCCAATGAGAACCCTAGCTGGGTTGGATAGAAATTTAATAAAGGCCTAATCAGAGATGGGTAGTAACACGTTACATTTACTTGAGTAAGTTTTGGGAAATGTTGTACTTGTAGGAGTAGTTTTGAATCACTATACTTTTTACTTTTACTTGAGTAGATTTGTGAAGAAGAAACTGTTCCTCTTACTCCGCTACATTAGGCTACATTGAGCTGTTACTTTTCTTTTATCCCTTTTATCCACGTACGCGTCAATCTCATGACATCACTGGGTGATTCTTTGGGAAAAATGTTAGTTTTTGCATGTTTTGTCACATTTACACAGACTCAAACACACACAGAGTTTCTATGAGTTCATGTTTGTTCTAGTTCTGCCTGGTTAAAAAAGAAAAGTACAAAGGCTTGAAATTTTGTGCTACTTGTGCTTAATTTATTTTTTTATTCTGTTATTATTTTATTATTTATTAAAGTACTTGAATTTACTTTAAGCTTATTTTAATTTAAGCAATTTTTGTATTTTGTATTAATTAATTATAATTTTTTATTTTATTATTTTATTGATTTAATTTGCCTGAAGATGATTATTTTGTACTTTTGTCTGTTTGAATGGTTGTGTTAAAAAAAAATAAATCAGACGTTACTCAACAGTTACTCAGTACTTGAGTAGTTTTTTCACCAAGTACTTTTTTACTTTTACTCAAGTAATTATTTGGATGACTACTTTTTACTTCTACTTGAGTCATATTATCCTGAAGTAACAGTACTTTTACTTGAGTACAATTTTTGGCTACTATACCCAGCTCTGGGCCTAATCTAATACTAAACTGAAATCAATAGTCTGATCACTTCTTATTTTAGGGGACATGCCCGAGTCGCAGTGCCAAGCTCGCGTCAGGAAATCCCCAGCAGCGTTTCCATCCAGATGTGAAGCAAATTTGAAGCTTACTTTGGAAATACTGCTTCGTAGAGAAACACGCATATCTGGCTGGTTTCAATTGCCTGGTCTGGAGTGAATAAAAAAATCAGGCTGCTTCGAGGAAGGCGACACAAACAGAAACGTATCGGCCACTTTCAGAGCCAAAAACAGACATTCAGACCTTCAATCTCCAATCTCTTCTCTGACAAAAGTACAAAAAAACAAGTAAAAGTGAGCTTCATCCTTCAAACTGGTGGGGTGTGAATACAGTAGATCAGGGGTGTCAAATGTGCGGCCCGAGAAAGAGAGGTTTTCATGCGGCCCGCGAGAAGTTTCCAATGCAAAAAACGAAATGTTAATTTACTAAAAAAGGAAGGCATAAATAATTGCCATGAATCGCAGCATATCCGATAATATATTTCTTCTACAAATCCATCGTTATTCCACAAAGAGAGCAGTTTTTGATATTTTTTTAGTTTTCTAGAATGCATTTGTCGATTTTATTTCTTTGTAGACGGTCGTTTATTTTTATTAACTGACTACTATTATATATTTTCACAGGAAAAATATCACTGCTAAAAAAGATGATAGAAGATATTTATTCGGATCATTTCCGTTTTGAATACGAGGATAGTGACAAAGTAAAACAGTTAAAAAAAAAGTGCTGACTTTTTCGGCACTAGCGTAAATATCCGCGCCAATTTTTTTAAATAAATACACTTAATTGTACTGGAAAAATCTCAAAATCACAAAGAAACACTCTCGGATGTAATAAGAAAGATTTTGCTTTTAATTAAATTTCCTATAAAAAAGCAAAATATAAAAAAAACAACTTGTTTCTGTTTATCTTTGTAAAATGATATTAAAAGTATCTTACATAATTTGAAAAAAAAAACGAGAAATTTCAAGAAAAGATCCTGAAGAAATATATTTTACATAATTAGACTGTAAACAAAGTGCATATTTCTTTTAAAATTAACTAAACTGATATTGGATTAGATAACAATAGTACAAAAAAAAGAATTAGAGAAAAAATTTTCCGCACCGTTTTTGTTATTTTGAGCGTGCGGCCCACGAGAAAAAAATTGGTCAAATCCGGCCCGCCAAGCAAAATGAGTTTGACACCCCTGCAGTAGATGGTTAATTTCTATGTGTGGACAGGCAGTTTAAAACATGATGTTGACACCTGTCAAGTTCCCAGGAGAGTGCTGATCATCCATGCATCGCTATCTACTGTCTATCCTATTCATGTCCACCAACCGTGACTTTGCAGACTCCGACAAGAAAAACAATGGCATTCGATCTCTTACGACTTCTTAATAAAATGAGTAGTGAGTTTTGGATGGTGGACGGAGGTGTCAAGTAACGAAGTACAAATACTTCGTTACTTTACTTAAGTAGAAATTTTGGTTATCTATACTTCACTGGAGTAATTATTTTTCAGACGACTTTTTACTTTTACTCCTTACATTTTCACGCAATTATCTGTACTTTTTACTCCTTACATTTTAAAAACAGCCTCGTTACTCTATTTCATTTTGGCCTTTAAACAAAAAAACTCTCCAGTTAAATTGCTCCATCCGGATAGAGTGAATTTGGTTGTGGTTGTTTCAGATGTTCTTGTCCAGTTTTGTTCTTACATCCGTTCCCTCAGATTCCTGCAACTAAACTTGGATGTACATTCCAATAAAGGTTAGGATAAATGATAACATGCCTCTGAAATTTGACTTTTTGCACCATTACAATACTTATAGGCAACTAGTCATCATATCTGCTGCTCTCTGAAACACATGTTAATGCTCAATAGTACACATATATGGTTCTTTAATATATTTGCATTATACTAAGATTCATTCATTTTCAATGGCTTTTGTCCTTAATGGCTTTTCCCCCTTACATTACTTTTACTTTTATACTTTTATAGTTTTGAAACCAGTACTTTTATACTTTTACTCGAGTATAAAACTTGAGTTGATACTTCAACTTCTACAGGAGTATTTTTAAACTCCAGTATATACTTTTGACACCTCTGGGTTTTGGACGGGACAGCAGGAGCTGGTGTGAGCCGGGGACTCCCATGCAGACTTTTATCAGCAGGTTGGTGCTCCTGTCAGTTTAAAAGCCTCCACAAGAGGGATTTTAATCTGCAAAAGCCTTTTTTTAAGCAGAGCTGTATACACTCCTGCAGCTTACATCACCACTGATCAAAGCTGGAGCTAATATACATCCACAACTTGAGCTGGACTTCAGACTTTTCCCTTTTCCATTGAAGATTAAAGCCACACGTTTGTTGATGTTGATGGGTTTCTGTCCACTTTTATATTCACATTCAAATATGTCCTTCAGCTTTTTATTAATAATGCATGTTTTGTAAACTTTACTCTAAATCCACGGAGATTTCAAATCAATCAAACTTCTCCCCTCGTATCATTATCTTAGTTTTGGCCGTAGTGCCGAGTACAGAGCTAAACATTTGTGAGGCGGACGTTTAACTCGGCCGTGGAAGGCAGCGGCAGCTACACAGAGCCCGACATCAAGCAGTCATGCATGCATGTGAATAACCGGTTCCTCCACATTCTCCGGGGAGGGAAGAAGGGGGAGGTTTAGACAGCGAGGGTGGAAACAAGAGAGAGAGAGAATGAGGAAGTGAGGGAGGGAGGCACTAGTCTGTAACAGGCAGAGGGAACAAGTAATCCTCCAAAAGTCCTTCTCAAATATGGCCTGCAAGGCTGGAAGCTGAGTGGATATTTTTATGACTAGAATAACAACATCCACTTATAGGGAAAAAAAGCAAACAGGAACCGCGCATCAGCGGATACTTCCTTAAAGATGAACAATTAATCAGTGACGGCTCCCGGAGCGTCCTGCACGGTTCATCTGCCACCAGTGTGTTTCTTTAAGTTTTTATTGAGGCCTGACAGTCAGGAGTCCAGCTCTGTTTTGTAAATAGTTGTTTCTCCAAAGTTTTCTTGTACTTTTCCTCATAATCGAAACCATCTGAGGATTCGGGGAGACGGTGAGAGTGGGGAAAACTTGCGTCATAACAAATCTGCCTCTTCTGAACACTAATCACTTTGTTTTCCTTGGAAGTTTTAGATTTGTGACCTGGAATAGTTGAAGGCACTGATTATGCTTTTTGAGGCTGAATAATAATAATAATAATAATAATAATAATAATAATAATAATAATAATAATAATAATAATAATAATAATAATAATAATAATAATTATTATTATTATTATTATTATTATTGAATACATTTTATTGCAGGTGAACCTGCCTATGAAACCGCACTGAACATTATCATTAATCATTAATAATAATAATAATAATAATAATACATTATTATTATATAATAATAATAATAATAATATAATATATATATAATAATATATATAATATATATATATATATATACTATATAATAATAATAATAATAACAATAATAATAATATAATATATATAATAATATATATATAATAATAATATATATACTATATAATAATGATAATAATAATAATAATAATAATAATAATAGTAATAATAATAATAATAATAATAATAATAATAATAATAATAATAATAATAATACATTATTATTATTATTATTATTATTATTATTATTATTATTATTATAATAATTAGTGGAAAAATAATATTTCTCTTTTGAGTTTTAATTAAACTGACATAAATAAGATGGAAAGGCGGGGACCAAGCTTCCCATGATGCATCTGTACTGTGTTATTGTCACATCTTTTAAATCCCTTAAGTTAATAAATCAGGTTCTCTTTTACTATTTTTTATTTTTTTAATTTTTTTTTATGAAACCATAACTGATACCGGTACATCTGGTAATGAGAGAATGTTCAAACGTTCTTCACATACGTGTAATCGCTGAAAGGTGTGTCAAATTCTGCAAAACACACTTCTCCCCTTCCAGAATTTGCCTTTACTGTACTGCATTTAACATTTTGAAAAAACATCTCTGGTACATTTCAGAAAGAAGTCAAAGCAAGTTTGAAAAATATTTAATTATGGCAATCCTTAATATTTTGCTCTATTTGAACATCCTGTTTTGTGAAATAAGTTTATTAACTTCTCTCCCACATTGAAGTCAAACTTAACAAGGTTGTATTACTGTCTTGATAAGACCTGATAAAAAGGTATAATAAAGTGTTGAGCGGCGCGTTGCAAATCGGGTTTTTGGGACTATTTGGTTGTCTTTAAAAGGCAAAAACACCAGTCTTAAAACATTACAAGAATGTAGCGCAGCTGGGGATTTCTGCTTTCTGAGCGTGGCTGGAATCGTTTCTTTGTTCGACCTCAGCCCCGGATAACTAAAGGCAGATTGATTGTGATTGTGTGTGTGTGTGTGTGTGTGTGTGTGTGTGTGTGTGTGTGTGTGTGTGTGTGTGTGTGTGTGTGTGTGTGTGTGTGTGTGTGTGTGTGTGTGTGTGTGTGTGTGTGTGTAAATGTTACAGGTCCATATACCTGACGAAGAGTGGATTGATTGTAAGAGTAAATTCCCGCAGGTAGAGTGGACATTCTTCTACAACTGATAACAACTACACTAGTTACTGTAAGTGCAATAAAAACTTTGAGAGGCTTAAGCATCTTGAAAACTGTTGTTATAGCTGCATCTTCTACATTTTATTGCAGGTGAACTTCAGCTTTGTTGATACAAGTCACTTCTGCACCTTTGGGAAAATGTGCCGTGTGTTTCCTCTGCCTATGAAACCGCTCTGAACATTATCATTAATGTGACTAATCTCTGTATGTATGTAATCTAACGTATTTTGTCTAAAAAGGGTTCTGGCAAGGGATTGAGTAATTATTGGGAATTTAATGTATCATTTATCAGAGCTGATGTTGAGCATCTCGATAGATACTGAGGCTTTTTTTTGTTAAATTGTTTTTGTTTTAGTCCAATTGCAAATGAAAAGAGGGTGAAAAAGGTGCAACCACTTTGGTCAGTGTTGTTTTTCATCCAAAGTATTTCTGGGTAGAAAGTAGGAATGGGTGATATTTTACCGTTCACGATAAACCGTCAAAAAAATTCCCCACGGTAAGAATTTGTATCTCACGGTAAAAATGATTAATTCCCGTTGATGACGTTTTTGTGTAAAACTGATTTATGGTTCTGTGTTAAATCCACGCACAACGTACGGGAAGGAAGGAAGGAAGGAAGGAAGGAAGGAAGGAAGGAAGGAAGGAAGGAAGGGAGAAAAAAAGGAAGGAAGGGAGAAAAGAAGGAAGGAAGGAAGGAGGGACGGAGGGAAGGAAGGAAGGAAGGAAGGAAGGAAGGAAGGAAGGAAGGAAGGAAGGAAGGAGGGAAGGAGGGAAGGAAGGAAGGAAGGAAGGAAGGAAGGAAGGAAGGAAGGAAGGAAGGAAGGAAAGAAGAAGGAAGAGAAGGAAGGAAGGAAGGAAGGAAGGAAGGAAGGAAGGAAGGAAGGAAGGGAGAAAAGAAGAAAGAAGGAAGGAAGCAAGGAAGGGAGGGAGAAAAGAAGGAAAGAAGGAAGGAAGCAAGGAAGGGAGGGAGAAAAGAAGGTAGGAAGGGAAGAAGGAAGGAAGGGAGAAAAGAAGGAAAGAAGGAAGGAAGCAAGGAAGGGAGGGAGAAAAGAAGAAGGAAGGAAGGAAGGAAGGAAGGAAGGAAGGAAGGAAGGAAAGAAGGGAGAAAAGAAGGAAAGAAGGAAGGAAGGAAGGAAGGAGGGACGGAGGGAAGGAAGGAAGGAAGGAAGGAAGGAAGGAAGGAAGGAAGGAAGGGAGAAAAGAAGGAAAGAAGGAAGGAAGGAAGGGAGAAAAGAAGGAAAGAAGGAAGGAAGGAAGGAAGGAGGGACGGAGGGAAGGAAGGAAGGAAGGAAGGAAGGAAGGAAGGAAGGAAGGAAGGAAGGAAGGGAGAAAAGAAGGAAAGAAGGAAGGAAGGAAGGGAGAAAAGAAGGTAGGAATGGAGAAAAGGAAGGAAGGAAAGAAGGAAGGAAGGAAGCAAGGAAGGGAGGGAGAAAAGAAGAAGGAAGGAAGGAAGGAAGGAAGGAAGGAAGGAAGGAAGGAAGGAAGGAAGGAAGGAAGGAGGGAGGGAGGGAGGGAAGGAAGGAAGGAAGGAAGGAAGGAAGGAAGGAAGGAAGGAAGGAAGGAAGGAAGGAAGGAAGGAAGGAAGGGAGAAAAAAAGGAAGGAAGGGAGAAAAGAAGGAAGGAAGGAAGGAGGGACGGAGGGAAGGAAGGAAGGAAGGAAGGAAGGAAGGAAGGAAGGAAGGAAGGAAGGAAGGAAGGAGGGACGGACGGAGGGAAGGAAGGAAGGAAGGAAGGAAGGAAGGAAGGAAGAAAAGAAGAAGGAAGGAAGGAAGGAAGGAAGGAAGGAAGGAAGGAAGGAAGGAAGGAAGGAAGGAAGGAAGGAAGGAAGGAAGGAAGGAAGGAAGGAGGGAGGGAGGGAAGGAAGGAAGGAAGGAAGGAAGGAAGGAAGGAAGGAAGGAAGGAAGGAAGGAAGGAAAGAAGGAGAAAAGAAGGTAGGAAGGTAGGAAGGAAGGAAGGAAGGAAGGAAGGAAGGAAGGAAGGAAGGAAGGAAGGAAGGGAGAAAAAAAGGAAGGAAGGGAGAAAAGAGGAAGGAAGGAAGGAGGGACGGAGGGAAGGAAGGAAGGAAGGAAGGAAGGAAGGAAGGAAGGAAGGAAGGAAGGAAGGAAGGAAGGAAGGAAGGAAGGAAGAAGGAAGGAAGGAAGGAAGGAAGGAAGGAAGGAGGAGGGAGGGAGGAGGGAGGGAAGGAAGGAAGGAAGGAAGGAGAAGGAGGAGGGAGGGAGGAGGAGGGAGGGAGGGAGGGAGGGAGGGAAGGAAGGAAGGAAGGAAGGAAGGAAGGAAGGAAGGAAGGAAGGAAGGAAGGAAGGAAGGAAGGAAGGAAGGAAGGAAGGAAGAAAAGAAGAAGGAAGGAAGGAAGGAAGGAAGGAAGGAAGGAAGGAAGGAAAGAAGGGAGAAAGAAGGAAAGAAGGAAGGAAGCAAGGAAGGGAGGAGAAAAGAAGGTAGGAAGGGAAGAAGGAAGGAAGGAGAAAGAAGGAAGGAAAGGAAGGAAGCAAGGAAGGGAGGGAGAAAAGAAGAGGAAGGAAGGAAGGAAGGAAGGAAGGAAGGAAGGAAGGAAGGAAGGAAGGAAAGAAGGGAGAAAAGAAGGAAGAAGGAAGGAAGGAAGGAAGGAGGACGGAGGAAGGAAGGAAGGAAGGAAGGAAGGAAGGGAGAAAAGAAGAAAGAAGGAAGGAAGGAAGGGAGAAAAGAGGTAGGAATGGAGAAAAGGAAGGAAGGAAAGAAGGAAGGAAGGAAGCAAGGAAGGGAGGAGAAAGAAGAAGGAAGGAAGGAAGGAAGGAAGGAAGGAAGGAAGGAAGGAAGGAAGGAAGGAAGGAAGGAAGGAGGGAGGGAGGGAGGGAAGGAAGGAAGGAAGGAAGGAAGGAAGGAAGGAAGGAAGGAAGGAAGGAAGGAAGGAAGGAAGGAAGGAAGGAAGGGAGAAAAAAAGGAAGGAAGGAGAAAAGAAGGAAGGAGGAAGGAAGGAAGGAGGGACGGAGGGAAGGAAGGAAGGAAGGAAGGAAGGAAGGAAGGAAGGAAGGAAGAAAAGAAGAAGGAAGGAAGGAAGGAAGGAAGGAAGGAAGGAAGGAAGGAAGGAAGGAAGGAAGGAAGGAAGGAAGGAAGGAAGGAGGGAGGGAAGGAAGGAAGGAAGGAAGGAGGAAGGAAGGAAGGAAGGAAGGAAGGAAGGAAGGAAGGAAGGAAGGAAAGAAGGGAGAAAAGAAGGTAGGAAGGTAGGAAGGAAGGAAGGAAGGAAGGAAGGAAGGAAGGAAGGAAGGAAGGAAGGAAGGAAGGAAAGAAGGGAGAAAAGAAGGAAAGAAGGAAGGAAGGAAGGAAGGAGGGACGGAGGGAAGGAAGGAAGGAAGGAAGGAAGGAAGGAAGGAAGGAAAGAGGAAGGAAGGAAGGAGAAAAGAAGGAAAGAAGGAAGGAAGGAAGGGAGGAAAAGAAGGTAGGACTGGAGAAGGAAGGAAGAAGGGAAGGAAGGAAGGAAGGAAGGGAGGGAGAAAAAGAAGAAGGAAGGAAGGAAGGAAGGAAGGAAGGAAGGAAGGAAGGAAGGAAGGAAGGAAGGAAGGAAGGAAGGAGGGAAGGGAGGAAGGAAGGAAGGAAGGAAGGAAGGAAGGAAGGAAGGGACGGAAGGAAGGAAGAGGAAGGAAGGAAGGAAGGGGAAGGAAGGAAGGGAGAAAAAAGGAAGGGAAGGAGGAAGGAAGGAAGGAAGGAAGGAGAAGGAAGGAAGGAAGGAAGGAAGAGGAAGGAAGGAAGGAAGGAAGGAAGGAAGGAAGGAAGGGGAAGAAGGAAGGAGGAGGGAAGGAAGGAAGGAAGGAGGAAGGAAGGAAGGAAGGAGGAAGGGAGGAAGGAAGGAAGGAAGGAAGGAAGGAAGGAGGAAGGAAGGAGGAAGGAAGGTAGAAGGGGAGAAAAGGAGGAAAGGATAGGAAAAAAGAGGAGGAAGGAAGGAAAGGAAGGAGGTAGGAGAGGGATGAAGGAAGGAAGGAAGGAAGGAAGAGGAAGGAAGGAAGGAAGAAGGAAGGAAGGAAGGAGGAAGGGAAGGATGAAGGAAGGAAGGAAGGAAGGAAGAAGGAAGGAAGGAAGGAGAGAGAAGAAGGAAGGAAGGATTGAAGGGAAACGGCAGGACAGGCCGAACGGACGGAAGGA